>NC_092639.1:9014970-9129992 GCF_039555335.1 Amphiura filiformis | reverse complement strand
AAATTATGTTAAGTTTCAAATTAGTAGTAAAATACAATAAAAGTATGCGGAAGTAGCAAATTAGTGGTAAAATACAATAAAAGTATGCTAAAGTAGCAAATTAGTGGTAAAATACAATAAAGTATCCTGAAGTAGCAAATTAGTGGTAAAATACTCAAATATCTGAAATTATTGTTTAAAATGTGTAATGAAAAGTAGGCTAAAAAAAGAAACAAACATGTTTTCCGTAGGCTGTTGGCATTCCTTTGAGGCATATGATAATGACAGTTATCATAAATCCAGACTCTTCAAAATTTTGCATAATTTGGTTTTAAGCCATCTACAGGAAACAAATGATTTTTTACCCTAATTATGCATTGTGTGTAAAGTGATTTGTGTGAAATGTGCATACTGAACATGCATGTATGGTACAAGACATTGCATGTGTAAATCTTTGCAACACTTGTTTTCTTAAAATTGCAAAGGAAAAGATATTAAATTTAAGAGCTCTAAATTGCAGAATTGACTTCATTTTTGTTCCAATGTGTCATATTTACAGTTACAGGTGTATTTCAAGAAGCTTGGAGGAGAGCAATAGATGTCCAAAGTGCAATTTTCTAATAGAAAAAAATGACCAGATATTTCCAAATTTTGCCTGTAAGTATCAAAGTTAACAAATGATGGTAATTTCATAAGATGGTATCATAGGCCGATCAAATCTGCTACTTTTTCTACATAATACATAATACCCCTGGATCTATAGTCGGCATCAGCAAGTGATGGCATATATTTGATCAGTGATGCCAATCCCGATTAAGGTGCCACGCCACATTGGGCTACACATTGCAGAGATAACTGACAACAAGTTGAATATGGTAGCATTTGGGCAAAAAGGGCTGCATACCGTAAAAAAGGGCTACCATTAAGTTGTTGACAGGATAATGTAGAAAACATGAAATTATCTAGGCCGGGAAATACTTTTACTTTTATGTAAAAGCACTGCAAAAAAAGGTATTTTGTTTTCCCAATCAAGCACTTAAGGGCTGGGGTATGAACGTTTGGACAGTATTTATTTTGGGACATAAGAGCACATCAGACACAGCGAATGGCATTCTGAATACAAAGAATGTCCTTCTGATATCAAATAATTTTGATTTTTGAAATCAAAGGCAATTTAATACACATTTTATGGCAAATCATTAAAAATTGATATTTTGATATTTAACAGTACTCCAAAATAAGTAAACTTTATAAATCTGATGATTTATACTTAAAGTGTATGTAGGTGGGATAAAAAGTCGATTGATCAATTGAACTTTTGACCTTTCAGTATTGAATATATGGAATTTTTTCCAAAAACACCAAAAAAAATAGGTCTTTTGGGAAAAAATCCATATCTTCAATATGAAATCAAAATTTTCAATTGACCTGTTGAACCTAATATTTTCCTGACCCAGCTACATACACTTTAAGAATATATCATTAGATATTATATAATTTACTTATGACTAGAGGACTATAATATATCAAAAATTTGAAAAATATCAAATTTTTATAATTTGTCATAAAATTTGTATTATATTGTGATTTTTAAAAATTGAAAATTATTTGATATGAGAAAGACATGACTTCACTATTCAAAATACAATTCGATAGATCTGAGGTGCTCTCATGTCCCACAAAAAATACTGTCGAAACGCAATAAACGCTCATTCTAGATCCCTTAAAGGTTGCATATAATGTCATGTTTTGATTTCTTAGCTAATATCGCAATGCTCTCTGAGCAGGTGGAGTGTCAAAAACTTTCTCCAAATGTGTAAAATATCTGAGAAAACATGCTATACACGTAGACCTTGCATTTTATTTCTCAGAATACAACAGAGAAACCATCATCAATGATGCCTACCCGTCAATTTTGTGCACTTTTGTTGTTGCCCAGGGTTATGATGGCATGTATTCAAAGTTCTTGGTCAAAATTGCTTGCAATTATTCATAATTAGATGTATTGTTTGTTTTCATTTTTGCAGTGAATGAACTTATTCTGAAACACAGACAAAAATGTGACGAAAAAAGACCTAAACTTGGTCCGCCGGTAAGTAGAACTACTTGATATTTGCACAGAGAATTGGGCTGGCTCAATTAATTACCATGATAAATAAAGACATTGATTTTAAATTCAGACAGTCAAAATTATTTTACCGACAGTGTTCAATTTCAACATGGTCATTAATTGCAAATCCAATCTCACAAAGAATTTATGAAACTCTTCCGTTAATATTTACTGATAACCCTGCCAATTTATTGTACAGATTCTATTAGTGTAGATTTTCCAAAAATCTACAAGTTTTCACGTCCACATGCATATAAAACTGCAATTTTTCTGCGACATGCACCGCCACTATGTGCGAGAATGGACTGTCGGCCATTTTCAAGGAATTAAGTAAAATATTTAATTAATGCACTTTGGCCAATAGGTGGTGCACTAAATGTCCCAAATAGGTGTTTTCTGGACAATTGCGAGCAAAATGTGAGTGTTTTAAACAATCAAAAGAATATAACAATATTTGAGATACAATGATTTCAAACCATGGGGTACTTCTGCACCAGGGTGCTGCCCCAGGACCCTAGCTGGCGGTGTTCAGATTTTGGATATTGCAATGTTGGCAGTTGAGCACTAACAATCCCCCTGTCATATGCCGGGTCATATGACACAAGGCAGTTAAATTGATACTCTTCTTGAATTGCATTTATACAGCAGAATAACCACCTTGGAGAGTTGCAGGACCTGTTAACTGGTCATGAAAGATGGGATTTAGGTGAAGTCAATATAATGCTGGAGGTACTTGTCAGCAAGAAGAGACAGCTTGAAATGGTTAGTAATGCAGTTATAACATACTATTCTTGCTTTATTGGAGTGTGTTGATTTTTTTCATAGTGAATTTTGTAGAAAGATGGCCGGAATGGTTGGTGAAAATGTTGATAACAAGCACAATGTTCACTCTGTACAAAATAATATACAATATACATATTGTGTAGTGTTTTTGATTTTAGGTCATACAAGATAAATGATGCCTTACAGCATTTTAAGTCACATGTCCATCAGGATGTGTCCATACAATATGTCTGGGTGTCCAAAAGCTTGTTTGTAATTTCATTATTGCAGCTGGTATGAAAACCAAGTTTGGTCTTATCACACCTAACCTGACTCAAATTCACATAAAGTGCATGCTTGCTTGGCTTGTATCAAAGTCTTTCAGTGTAATTTAGCAACAATCTGAAAAGCTTGTTTATCATGGAGGGTGTATAGAGAATTGGACCAAATGTATTAAATTTGTACTTACATCAGTTTTGCTCTTAAAAAAAGATGTTGTCATTGCTTGTTTACAGTCTGTGGCAGACAAGAATACCAGTTGTCTACTTTTTGAGAGCGCACACAGTGTAAACACGGATAATGGGGTTCTGATTGGCTGTTTCAATCATCTGACAAGAATAACAACACACCGATAATCTGATTGGCTGATTACGCATCAAAGCGTTGGTCAGGGCAGAGCGCAGCTCTTGAAGGGAACACAGAGCTCTGCGTATGTCGCTCATTATTATAAACAGAGAGTTGGCGTCAGAAAGAGCAAAAGACTGCCATACTTTGGAAGTTAGTGTACAGGTGTCTCAGTAGTCACTATGATATTTGAAGATAGGAACCAACTGAAGATGATGTTTATTGTATGGTAATTAATGTGTGTTTATTTCCCTATTTGTTACAGGATAGCCATTTTGCACTCAACCAAATTCTCTCAGAGTTCTTAGAACAGGCTAAAAGAAAAAAGCAAGAGGTAGGATTTGTGCAGTGTTTGTAATATTACCGTATTCATTCCAATAAGCGCCCAGGGCGCTTAACAAAGTCATTTTGGGTGGGCGCTTATTTTTACATTGTTTTTAGTCATCAATCACCGTCTGAAAGTATTTAGTTACTCACAGTTAGTGCGCCCTCACAAAGTGTGTCTAGAGATATAATTATTATATTGACAATGTTTTTGAGGGCGCACTATAACTGTAAGTAAAGATGGCCGCCGCCGGAAAATACGATTTTGAGTTAGAAAATCCTCAAACTTGGCCTTTTAAAGGCATTTGCAGGTGGTTATTGTGAAGTATTTTTAATATCTATACATCTGCCCACTATGAAATAGTGTCATAATTTAATTGGGGCACATTTTGGATACTTTTGATGCATGTAAATTCACTCGACAGGTAAGCTTACTGGAGGTATTTTGACAACATTGGATGGGCGGTTAATTATTTCATATTGTGTTTGTTGCAAAGTCGCTGGGTGGGCGCTTATTGGGGCATGGGCGGTTATTGGAACGAATACGGTAAGTGTAATTGTATAGCTTCAAACAGGCAATATGATATAAATAACTTTCTTCAAGAATTTCTAGCGGGTAGTAGAGATTATTAAGAAAATAGGTCTAATGTTGGAGATTACGATGATGTAAATGACAACAAGACATGGTATCATATTTTATGTATTTTGTTTTCCATTGTGATTTTGGAAGCAAAATATAGCATCAGTAAAGCTAGGCACCGGAGTTTTGCGCGATTTAAAACAGCAAAATGCGCTGGCCACTTTTCAAAATGCGCCAAAAAATAGGTCAAAATGCGCTAAAATGCGTGATCCCTGTTATCAATGCAAAACACGAAAAACATCTGTAAAACGAGGGCATGTCAATCAATTACGACCGACTTCGGTTCATTTCGGGTTCATTTCCAGTTTCTGGAAAAATAAAAAATAAAGATGGCGACCATCACAAATCGTCGATCGAAATGTCGAAAGCAAGGGTAAATTTCCCCACATTATGCTTGGTTTAATGATCGTTATTTGTATTTTGATGTACATAAGTGAAGTTAGAACCAATATTGCGTGAATTTTCTTGTAAATGCTGCCGATTTGGGGCATAAAATCGTAAGTTTTAACTTTAAGCTTATCGATGGGTCAAAATCGTGAACATTCTCAATGGAACCAAAAATGCGCTTTGGACACCCAAATGCGCGGAAATGTGCGCTTTTGCGCGAACCGCTTAAAACTCCGGTGCCTAAGTAAAGCGCATGGCTCTTGTCAGGCAAACATGATTTTTGGAAGAGGACAATTGCTTATTTCGAACATTGATCACTGCTAATTTTCTCTTCAAAGTTGTAATATTGCTCTCAACAAATTTCAATCAGTTTTGTTTTCAATGGACAGAGGCTGTAATGGGGATGTATGAAGGAGACTCATTAGAATTGAGGCATGGTCATTGTTTATGCCCCCAATTCTATTAATGAACCCCAAATTCCAGTTTACTATGAAGACTGAGCTGTATAAGAATGTGTAGATTTTCTTGAGTTGAATCTGGCTTTATCAATATTTGTCATTTCAAAGACCTACATGTAATTGGATCAGCAGTTGGGAGATGAAAAAAAAGTCAAGATTAGTTTTGGGATTGCCAATCAAATTAAATTGTTTCAGCATCAACTAATTACACTTTTGCACATGTATCAATTATATATTTTGACCTTTTTTACCATTTCAGCAAATGGATGAGCTTATGAAACAAATAAAAGTATTAGAAGAGGACACAAAGAAGATAGAAGACAATTTAAGCAAACAGAAGTTGGCATATGCAAATATGATACCAGTATGTATTTGATGTACTTTTTCCTACTATTAATAATATTCAGCATCGAAGTGGTTACGTAATTCTCTTGATTACCCGATCACGCTACTTTGGTATGCCTTGAGTGCCATATACTTTATGTGGTGATCATTTCGATCGTGGTTCATTACTCTAGCAGCGTGATCCCGTTGACATAGTAACATTACGTAACTTCGGTACTGAATTAAAACACCATTTATCCACGCTTTCTGGATGGTTGCATCCCTCAAAGCATGCCACAGGTCGATATGCTGCCAAGCCATATCGGGAAAGGCAAGTTGATCTCACTGCTGATTGTGAAAGACAACTATCTATGGCTGATCCCCTGACGAAAAGGCCTGTGATTTTGTTGGTTTTGCATGGTATAGAGAACTCGTTCATTGGTTTGCAAGTTTATGGATGATTCTGTAGAACCACAAGGTTTTGAATTAAATCAAATACTGGAACTTACATTTTTTGCAACTTGCTACGTTGCGTCTGAAACCATCAGACTTCATCAGGCAACTGACCCGCTGGGCTGGTCATGTGACACTTTGAGACGGCTAGGGATCGTCTTGATGGCCCGGTCCCATGTGTGAGATAGGTTGTGTCTCTGTCCCCCTTTCTTATTAAGTGACTATATTGTGTCTCAGTCCCCCTTTCTTATTAAGTGACTGAGAATATCCACTATTCTGTAGAACATTGCTAGTCTGCAGATTTTTCATCTTCTTATGGTCTGGGAGTCATTTCCATTTTTTTCTTACTCATTTATACCCCTTTAATCATTCATTATGACAATGGGTAGTTTGTAGGCATGTAATACATTGTGCCTTACTGTAATGTGGGCCTAGGGTGTAAGCAAATTTAGTTTTCTTTTATTAATTATTTAATCTTTTACGGTCTGGTTTTCTTTGTAGGAAAATACTTATAAAATATTACCCATACTTTTTGACCGTTTCTTGAAACTTCAAATTTTCAGTTGTATACATTATACCCAGACACATGTGTGTAGACTCCACTTACAGATTAAACTGTTCCTTTGTTTGATTATTGTTTAGCTACTTTAAATGGCTTGAAACTAATCAAACAAAGGAACAAACAATCAAATAAAATACCAACTTACTCTTCTTTTGTATTTTGAAATTGAGAGCAGGCATATTTGTGTAATGAAAAATACATTTTTGCTCCCATTTTCTCTCTTGCAGAGTTATTCAGTTCCTGTAAATAGTACAGATATATTACTACCTTCCACAAGGTGAGTGAGTATGTTGTCTTATAAGAGAAATGAAAATATGAAATACCATGCAAAGTGTAACAAGAATTAATGACACAGATTTATTACATGAAGCCGAAGGATGAATTAGAGAGAATAAATGATAGGAATTGTTCAATAAATTATAATGTAAATTAATACAGCTTATACAGGAACATGTAATGTGCGACTTATCATCCAATAAGTGGATTTGCAGGTGCCTGTTGTGAAGGACAATTTAAATTGCAGTTATGTATACAACTAGGTGAAACTGGATAAGATGGGACAGGAATATGGGAAAATGTCAGATTTTACACCTACTGTTGTCAAATATTTTTAGTGGTGGATGTCAGAGCGCTGACAACAATAAGATATATTGGAAAATCCTGCATGGTGTATGACATGACAGTAGATAGTAGAAACATTATTGGAAGGATGGCAAAATGTCACAACCAGTTTTGCAGACTTAAAGCCATATTATAACATTTGCTGAGGAGGACGCCCTCACTGAATTTTTCAAATTCTTTTTTTCACACGATTATATTGTACTTTATTAAACCAATATACCTTGCAAAAATCAAGACTCTAGGTGGTGTAGTTTTGTCAAAATCCGAGATTTTGAATAAAACGCCTGAATCAGCGTTTTATTATTACGATGGAATTATTACTCGAACGCATACACAATGTTCATAACACACAGTACGTACACGGCGTGCCGGACGGTGATATACACAACAAAGGGTTGTACCATAACATGACCGAAGGAGTGGTACGTATTGGCGACATGTGCGCTGGTAGTAAATTCAATTTTCTTTGCTTTGCCGTAGTTGTTCGGCTCAAAAATAAAGGGGATATATCTGACAGTAAAAGCTAACATTTTATGGCAAAGAAATGCTAATCTATTTTGTTTGAAAATGTTATAATATGGCTTTAAGTGTTTATTGCTTTGATTTAATCATCTTGTTTTAACTTGATACCATTTACAGTTCAGAGCAATCAAGTAAAGTTGATAGCATCAAATCAGATGGTCCACAAGAAGGCTTTAATGGTAGCAAAAATGTAAGTAGGTTTGTTAATTGACAACAGATATTGGGAGCATGTGTGGCCGAGTGGATAAAGCGCCCGACTCATAATCCATAGGTTGTGAGTTCGAGCCCTTTCGTGCCAACGTGTTGTCTTTGGGCAAGGCACTTTATCCTCATTGCCTACTGGGGGATGGGGTTGGGTTGGATTGGATGTTTGTATAGTTGTTTGTTTCAATGTTGCAATATTGGTGCTGATTAAGCTGCTGCCTGCAAATTGCATTGTGTCTGTTTAGGTGTGTTTAATGTACAATTCTAGCAATTTGACCTGCGGGTCACCATTAGAGTTTGAAATAAAACCTTCCTTTTTTTGTGTGTGTTTGTGAAATACCATCATTTTATTGAAATATTTTATATTATATGGAGAAGTTGTACCATACTCAAAATATTGAGAATGTCTAAGATTTAAAGGACCAAAATGCACCCAACTTAAACAATACATGAATTGCATCTAGTTATGGTGTCATAGCAAGCAATGCCCTTTTCTAGTTGAAATCCGTATACTCCCTGTGGAAGACATAACCTTAGTCTTCCAGGGGTGTAGATAGCATGGAGTCCTCAATATTCAGGTAACCCATTTGAAATTCACACTCCCTGTGTAGAAGATTTTCAGGGGTGTATGGATTTAGCCCAATGTCACAAATAGGCAAAGCAAATTCATGAAAGAAAGATTTCAGTCATTTATTACGTGTAAATGTTTTGCATTGTTTTGATAGGGTGGTAGACAGCAATGGTTGGATTCAACATTAGCATCACGGCGGAAACGACTTCACAATCATTATGAGGATTTAGAAAGCTGCTATTTTAGTATTAGACAATGTGAATTAGCTCCAGGTAAGTCTATTTCATGTTTCATTATGCCTTTGTTTCTTCTGTCCTAAGGTTCATCATATTCCATGTTGATTATATCATATCAGTATGAGGGCCAGCCCCATGAAATTTTCGCATTGTTGGACAAATATTTCATATGGACAAGTCAAAATGTGTCTGGAGAAGAAAAGAGTCTGGAGAATCTTTTCTGCTATGGTGTCAAATTTGTAATCCACACATTCTATTATGTTTCCATGGCAACAGTCACACTTTTGAGGATTTTTGTAATTTTGTACCCAAAAATTTCACATTTTAACTAGCTATTTCTTTAAAAACTAAATGGATATTTAATCTCTACGAACAAAATCATCACTTCATTCAATGCATTTGATACATAGATCAGCCGTGCAGAAAGTAGTAAAATTTTCCCTCAGCGTCTATCTGTTGTATATATTTTTCCTTAGAAGTAAAATATTCCCTTTAGTTTCCTGGGAGAGAGCTTTCTGATTCCCTTTCTTTCCAGGCTTGGGCAAGAGAGTGCAGTAGAGTAATTGCCTCTTTAATTAGTTTTACTTTTTGTCCGTCAGGTTTTGAAATTTGTGTTTGTTTTTTACTAAAGCAAAACTGTTGTGCTAAACAGGTGGTGAATGACATGCATTCTCTAAATTCAGTAAATTTCCATCGTCAACCGTGTAATTGAATGGAATTATTTTGAAATTTTAAAACGCTTGAAATATCACAAACAAATAGGCCTATGTTGATAAATAATATAAATAAAAGCTAAAACCGTTGGGGTTCGATAATGAACCCCACAAAACTAACCGACTATATTGGAAAATACCATACGGCCGGGCGGTTTCACAAGTTGCCGGCTCGATCATGTCATCCGCTGCCTGGTGCTAAATGTGTCTTCTTTTTTACTGACAGGTGAAGCAAGAGCAAAAGAACAACTAGAACAATTTACTGATAGCTTATCCAAATTTACCAAGTTTAGTTCAATGAGACCGTTGGCAACTCTTAGTTATGCAGATGTTTACAACGGTTCAAGTATAGTGTCTAGGTAAGTAGCAGAAAGAAAAAAGGGTGTTAAACACAGAAGAATCCAATTGCTTCTTAAACAGCATTGTCTCATTGTGGCAAACTCTATCAGTCTATTGAAAGTTGAGACCATAATAGGGCAATGGACTAAAATAGTGATTCATATCTTGCCAGCTTTCCTATTTAGCTGCATGTAAGTTTTGTATTACTGGAACAGCTATGGTTCTAGATCCCCAGTGGTGTTGTTTAAGGCTCACATCTCATGAAAACAGTTTCCAGCCCAGAACCCTAATGAGCATATCAACCAGGATCAACTCCCCAGGTTTTTGTATAGGTAAACCGAGACAATAAGGAGTTAATTCCTTGTCTTAGAGAATTTCAAGCTAGCTCAATTTTTCACAAGAACAAACTTGCATGACTGCAGGGTCTTGAATGCACTTCATCTCAGACCAACGCACAAGCAGTTTAACACCCCTCATTCGAGCTAGCTTGTCTGCCTGCAAGTCTTGAGGGAAATTGGGTTAAATAGTGATATCTCTCTACTATTTTTCAACATACTCAATAAATATATCATATTTTCTTGCATATTTCTTTTACAGCATAGAATTTGACAAGGATAATGACTTTTTTGCAATAGCTGGTGTCACCAAGAAGATCAAAGTATTTGAGTATGATACAGTAATAATGGATGCAGTTGACATCCACTATCCTGCACATGAAATGGTCTGTCATTCAAAAATCAGGTGGGTAGTAGCAAATGTCATGGTATTGTATTGACCTAAAAATTCAGTTAATTACAACACAAGTCAATGTTTCAAGAAGAATGGTCAGATATACATCTTCAGCTACTCACATTTACATGAAGAATCATACGGCTACTTAGTATATATCGTCAGTTTCTGATTTAGTGTATGTTAGATAGTTTTGAATATATACAAGCAAGAGATGTGCTATTATTCCTTTCCCGATTCCCAATGATTTTTATTACCAAATCAGTTCGAGAAAAGGATAATTTTGCAGAGCCTCAATACTTTTTCACAATACAGTGTCATGAATTGTACCACAGAATTGAATTCACATAATTTAGAAGAAAACTAATTTGACTGCTATTTGTATTGCAGCTCTGTGTGTTGGAGTGCATACCACAAAGGCATGTTGGCTAGCAGTGATTATGAAGGGACAGTAACATTATGGGATGCCTTTTCTGCAACAAAAACTAGGTTATTTCAGGTGAGTGCAAATGAATAATGCAGAAGTCGTACACTGTATACTATACACATACTTATACTAGGGATGACCATCATAATTTCATGTTGCCCCTTTTGCTACAAAAGATTGTTTTCTGGAAAGAACTCATCAACAGAAGTATTTTGGTGGTTAAATGGTCAAAATCGGTCAAAAACTTTTCGAATTATGAATTTTCAAAGTTTCCCATTCTGACCGGTCATTGGAACGAAATAAATTGACAAAGTCTAAATATAGCAATGTGAGCAAAATTGGTATAAGCATATATTTACCTTTTTATATTTCTTTATTTTAATATATATGCAAACATGAAACAAGCATATTGTGAAAGTATCAAAGGGGTTTCTTATGAAATGTCACTTTACTAATCAATAGCATTAAGTATTTCTTCAAACCGAGGCACTGAAATCATGCTTTTAAACATTT
The DNA here is from genome assembly GCF_039555335.1 of Amphiura filiformis. Lineage (NCBI taxonomy): Eukaryota > Metazoa > Echinodermata > Ophiuroidea > Amphilepidida > Amphiuridae > Amphiura > Amphiura filiformis. Next base: position 9,118,494 of record NC_092639.1, on the reverse strand, counting down.
GCCAAAAATCATCCATATTGGCCAAAGTGGCACAAAATCAAAAGTCCAGGTGAACTTTTTTTCCACAACAATATACACTACACATAAGAAAAATACTAATGTACTACAAGGGATTTTCAACATAGGAATCCAAACAATCAAGTACCAACATGCACAGCTTTGTCCTGATATCACTTCTGGGGTTTTAACAAAATGTTTAACCTCTATTGTGATTGGCAGCAGCATAAGGTATCTCTTTGATAGCTGATAATGCCCAGCCATTCAGCAAGTGGCTAATAACAGACCTTGATAGGCTTGAATGAATACTGTCATGTGCTACAAAACCATCACATCCAGGGCCTAGTCACTCCATATGCTACAGGGAGCACACTACTTTAACAATGGAGTGAAAGACTCATTATTGATTAGGCGCGTATTTTAAAAGTACAGCTCTTGTGCGTGTATAGCAGCAAGTCAGTGCAGATGGTATAAATATAAGAAAATGTTTAGGGTTGAGATCAGGTGAATAATACAACAAATGAGCATGAAACTTCACATTTATGTTCAGAAAGGTGTCTATTTAACATGATTCGAAGGTGTTTGGAAATTCCAAAGGGAAGCTGGTGATTTAATTTTTAACTCGAGATCTACTTGTCCGGTTTTTTTCCTTTTTACAGAGGGTATGATAGAGGTAATAACAATAACTCTGCCAAATTACAGCTCAGTAGGTCAAGGTGTTCACCTGATCTTTTTCATCTGAATATTTTGTGCCATTCTGAGCAGTGCTGCACTGGGCCACTGGCAATTAAGCGCACTGTGGCGATGGACCAATTTTGACTCACAATTACAGAAAAACCAAATAAGTTATGATGCTGTAATTTGCAGGATAGTTACAAAACATAATTGGCATTAACATCTCCAATTTGTACAGAAAAATTATGAAAATAAAAGAATGAGCTCAATTTAGAAATGTCTGTGCAAGCAGTGCACAGTTGAGCTCCCTGCATGTCTATGGGAGTGTTCTAATCAAGTTGATGGTTCATTGGTCATCCCTACTTATACAAAAAAAAGCACAGCGATTCATAGTGCACTATGCACAGGCATAATCTCACAAGCCTCTGCACACTTGACATGAATTCTCTGACCACAGTGGCTCAAGACCCACCATATAAACCATTTAGCAACAATGGGGGACTTGCAGCTAAAAGCACACACCCTATGCATACCATAATAACTCATCACAGCCAGGATCAGCTCCCTGAGTTCTCGTATGGGTAACTGAGGCAATTAGCAGTTTAGTTCCTTGGAATTTCAATTTAGCTTGATTATTTCAAGAGAACAAAGAGGACTGTGCTTGGGCAAGAACTTAAGTCACCACCCACCAAGCACCAGAGTGATAATCTTACACCTAATTGAGCTAACTTGACTGCTTGAAACAATATTTCCTCAGGGTTTAAATAATCTCACACTAGAAAATAGAGCTTGACATGTTGTTTCAATTAATATAGCTGTATGAAAACATACAAAATATCATGAAGAACCACTTCATATTGACTTCCAGAAGTTTGCAGAAGTTGATTAAATAATATTCATTTTTGGAAAAGAGTTTCAAATACAGGAATCAATTAGCAACTGATTAATGTCACAGGGGCACAACAGAGGGGAAAAAATGTATATTACTGTTCCTAATAATTCTATGTGCCAGTATCAGCATGTTACTCAACCAGCAAGAGAAGTGCCTGATAAATTAGTACCTTGATGTCATTTCATTTCAAGGCTAGCTGTCACAGTTGGGTACAACATGTATCATTCAATACAGTTGTACAAACGGACACAATTTAAATAGTGACCTTATTTTTTAGAAAGTTTACTTAGTTATGTGTAATAACATAAAACATTAATTCACAAAACACTGCCAAAATGGCAGTACTTCTGTTAGAAATACTGTACATACATGAGTGAATGCAATATTAAGCATGAAAGTACTTGTTCAACTAATGTTAATTGCTTTTGATCTGCAAGCATGTGGAATGAATACAATAATAATTTGATATGTACATGATAAGATTCTATTTGCATTCAATTCAACAGGAGCATGAGAAGCGATGTTGGAGTGTTGATTTCAACAGAGTTGATCCAAAGTTACTAGCTTCAGGCTCAGATGATGCCAAAGGTGAGTGAGTGCTCAGGCTAAAGTAAATATGTTTGTCAAGATTGTTAGCTCTTATTTGTAACACATTGAAATTCACTAGGTGACATGTATTCTAGAGCCATACATTTTTCGCGATACGGAAAACAGAGAATTTCACAGAATCAGAGGTAGAAAACGGAAAACAGGATTTCATGAAGTTGAAAAAAATAAAATTGAAATAATTGAAAAAAGTGAATTAAATACAGAGAAAAAAAATCTAAAAATGTGTGTCTGTTGTTGTTTTCAATCAAATAAATGTGTAAAAAGTGCAATAAATAATACCAACGTCCACATAGCTGTCAAAGCACATCTACTCATGCTGTATTTCAATGGAGATGCAGTGAATCGGCTCACCTAGTTGCTAGAATAGACTATTTGTTAATAATGGTACATTACAACACACATAGTTTGTAATATATTTGATTAAACTTCTTGTAAAAAAGAAAAAACACATAAAGTGACATTTGATAAAACGTAATTTTAAAAGTAGAAAACTAAAAACTTATAAACAGAAGAAGAGGCTTGCACATCATACACTGGAACATGGAACCATTCAAACATTACAAGATCAAATTATGAGATCAAATTAATGATGCTTAATCGTTATTCTTAATATATCAATATACAGGGGAAAGAAGAATTACCATTCTTACGCACATTGTGCTAGTGTGCGATGCGTAATTCTTCTTTCCCCTGTATAAAAACTTATGGTTCTAATGTATTCTTGCTGTCATACGTGTTTTATCTTTCATGACAGTTTTAATCTTGTTCATTCAGGCTACAAAGAAGGTCATTAAGATCTAGACAGAATAAGAGTTTTAAGCCGGAACATAATAATTAAAGAGTAAAGAAGAATGAAGAGCCTTAATTAAATCCATAACTATGCAAAGAGTATTTTTGCAGACCTGGTCTTAAAAGACTTTGGGGAGGGAGGGACATCTTTACATTAGTAGGTTTATTCTCTGGGTGAGAATAATTATTATGGTTTGGCCTGAGCAATCAGATCATGTTTTAAATGATTTATCCTCAATTGTGGTATAGCTGCCTCTTTTAAAGTTTGTTCGGTTTATTCGGAAATTCGGCTTTTGTTACTGCACGAGTCAATAAAGTCCCAACTCACACTCACGTAAATTCACATAAGCGTGCACCAGTCAACCCATTACGCAACGCATATTTAGCGTAAGCATTGCGCCCAACTGTGTGCGTTCCATTCTGTATCAATCCGCCTTATATAAGCCGAACAAACTTCAGGAGCATTGTGATCAATGAGGTGCACTATAATTATAGTCATTGTATATATCTCGGGTATATTATTACTGCATTACATGCAATAGTGAAGAGATAAATAAGATTTGTCCCCTACATGTATGTGGGACTGGTCACAGTTCAGTGCCTTTTTAGCTGATCCCAAAATTTCGTGGTCAGTCTAGTGTTTATGCATTTGTGACCATTTACTAAATACTAAAATGCTATGCTAATTGATGTTTTCCTTTACAGTTAAATTATGGGCAACCAATCAAGAACATTCTGTCACTTGTCTAGAAGCTAAAGCCAATGTGTGCTGTGTAAAATTCAACCCTTCCAAGATGTACTCATTAGCATTTGGCTCTGCAGGTAAGATAACATCAATAACAAAATGTGACACAATCTGGTCCATGGGGCCAAAGGAGACATTTTGAAAATTGAGTTACTGTAATTATACCGGGTACATTATACATACAATAGGCTAGCATTTACTGAAAACACCAAAGGTCTAGCATACTTGGTTCTAAAGTTATGAAGTTTTTTAATGGCTGTTTTCTTATGTATTTTATTGTTTTTTTACTCTATATTTTTACCTTTATCTCAGTTTCAAAGCCTTTGGCCTCCATGGACCAGATCATGTCACAAATACAGTCACAACTAGCCAATTACTGAAGTACTTGTAAAGTAAAGTTATAATTCCAAATGAGGTTGAGATTCCAGTAGAATATAATGAAATATGACTGCCTTTGTGCCTTATCCTAGAGCTTTGTGGGAAATATATATCTTCAATAGGAAAGATCAAAATTTTCAAATGATAAATGGCTTTTCCTCCCAGCTACATACACTTTAAGTACATGTCATTAGATTTATAAAGTTTACTTCGAGGACTGAAATGTCAAAAATATACATTTTTAACAATTTGCCATTAAATTTGTATTATATCGGTCTCATGCACCGGTAGATGAATTATCATAATCAATCATGTGTTAATCCAGTTTGTGATGGTTATTTTTATGCTAGATCACTGTGTACATTACTATGATTTGAGGTATCCAAAGCAGCCACTCAATGTATTCAAAGGCCACAGGAAAGCTGTGTCATATACCAGATTTGTCAACTCAGAAGAAATAGTCTCAGCGTAAGTAGAACAAGGTGTACACTGTATGTGTGAGTAGATTGTGTGTTACCTGTGTTAACAAGGAAACACACATCATGTGACATGTATAAGAGATCTGTGTGTTATAATCTTTTCCTGTAAACTTTTTACGAGAACGTATTTTAAGCGTACATCGCATATTTACTGCATTGAAACACACTCGTCTCTGATTGGCTACTGAGGCGATCTGCTGTTGCTGATTTATGAATGAACTTTGCGCTATATGTGCTGTTAGCTCCAACTTGGCAACATCACATAGTCCCTGTTGTGAGGTATGTACATGTATGGGGGTGTGTATATGTATGTTTTGGAGTTAGTTACAATTTGTAAGATGCTAAAAGTATTACAACACTCTGGGGCATAAAGCACCACATCCAATTTGGTCCTATAGAACTATCTGTGCCGAGTTAGGTACCGATGACTCATAACATCACTCCCTGGAGATAATATATTGTATCAAGAATAATTATGAACAGTTGCATAGTGTTATTGTTTTTCATTTAAATAAAAACAAATGCACTGTACAAATGTTCAGGGTACGATAAAAAGTGTCATCGGTACCTCTTTGGGCACCGATAGCGGAATCAAAAAATGTAATCATTAAAAAAATAAAACCATTCACATTATTGAAACAGATCAACTGATAGTCAGCTGAAGTTGTGGAATGTAGAAAAGCCGCACTGTTTACGGACATTTCGAGGGCATGTGAATGAGAAGAACTTTGTTGGCTTAGCTGGTAATGATGACTATATCGCATGTGGTAGTGAAAATAACTCTCTTTATGTGTACTACAAGGGGCTGTCTAAACAATTACTCACCTTCAAATTTGACACTGTCAGAAGTGTGCTGGTAAGTTCAAAGTGCAATTCTTGTTCTTTCTCTACTTCCCTGTAGTATCTAGTACATGGCTTCCCAAACATTTTTCCTGTGACCCAAATTTCATGAGAAAAATGTATGGTGTGTCCCTCGGCATATTACAAAATCATGTTGTCACTTTCCGAAACTAATGTGTGTGCCTGCATATCTATGCAGAGTCTGTCAAAGTTCAGAAGTGTTGTGGAAACTGCACATTGCATGTCTGAATTAACTGCCCGTGTTGGTACTCTGCACTTTGATACACGGTGATTAGACACCAAAGCTGAGAGAACTTACACAAGCATATTTATAAGAAGGCGAACCTGTTCTATTTTTCAATTATAATGCATCATTTGTCCTCGTATATTTTCTTTTTAGTAAAAGTCCGCAACCCCCTAAAGAAGGGGTCACAATTCGGAAAGCCCTGATCTAGGACAATACTAATAATATTTCCAGATTATTACTGTACTTGAATAAAAGGACTTTTTTAACTAGACTACATTTCAATATTGGTAAAGAAGTTCGAGAAGTTATTGAAAGAAAAATAGATGGTTGTGTCATGTATACTTGAAAGCAAGTTACACTAATTTTTTAACATAAAATCAAAGTTGTGATTTTCAACAGATAACTGGTTTGTGATGAATGTGGACCAGGACATTGCAAATACTAAATTTAACTTGTTTTGAAAAGCATTATGTTTGATAATATTGCCATAGTGTATTTAACCCCTTGAATCTACCTCAGTTCTTTAAAAAGAGAAAAAAGGGGGTAATGAATAACAAAAAAATCTTTTGTAAGCTGATCAAATAATGATCAATGCAAATAGAGGTGTATTTGACAGAATAATGTGTTGGCCTCCAATCAGATATGAGCTATTGTATGTTTGTTTCCATGTTCACAGGATAAGGACAAAAAAGAAGAAGATGGTAATGAATTTGTCAGTGCTGTGTCATGGAGAACAGTAAGTTATTTAGTACTATTAAACATTTGGGTAAAAGTAGTAAAACAGTAGAGCAGTCTAGCTAATATGTATTAAGTTATTTGTTTAAAGGTGAAAATTGGTGAGACCACCTTTATAATTGATCCAAAATCAGATTTAGAACAAACATAAATGTGCTAATTAATGGATGTTACAAATGGCAAACATAACATTTTATTCAAGCAGAAATTGAGGTACAGTGTGTACATTGTACATGCTGTAATTCTTGCAAGTAAGGCTATTGACTTCAGTTCAGCATGGTTAAAATACAAACACTATGATGGGAAATGAGAATAGCCATGAACACTTCACAAACAAGTTCATATTTGCAAAAGTTCTTGTATACAAATCCAAAAGTTAGTTGAAAGATACCTCAATGACGTTTTGTACTACATTGTAGTACTTTCTCAAATTGACTGATCAACTCTCCCACTCCTCATCGTGTTTCCTGTTGGAACCCGATGTTGGTGGGTGTTTTGGATTTTGGTAAAGTAAAAATACTGTTAGATAAATCATAATGTGATATTGATTATTCTTTGCAGGGTTCCAATGTTGTAGTTGCAGCAAACAGCCAAGGAACTATCAAAGTGTTGGAGCTTGTGTAACACCCATGTATCCAGCCAGCCAAACATCATATTGATGTTTGTCTCTCTTGCAATCACCATACATCATGTATTATCTGTCAGACTCAATAAGACTAGATATCATTCTATAACCACCACCATGAGAGAGAAGATGACTGACTACAAGCTTGATGCAGCTGCTGTGACTTGTATCATTGAAGACATAGCTTACATAGGATGATTTGATAAGGCATACATGTACTTCCTCATTAGTTCATCATCTGGAAGGCATAATATGTGGCATAGAAGCGGACGATCCACATGTCTCCTATATATTGTTTCTGCCAGAGTTTGGTAGCAGCAAGCTGTCTATTTTGCTGGTCGCAGTATCAAATTGCGGGTGTTATCCTAATTCCATAGCGTATACACGCATGTTTTGTGGGCACGCATGCGGCGCTGACATCACTACCAAACTGAAGGTGAAGCAAAGTATATCTTGTTAAAAGTGCCAAATCCATCACTCATAGATCCAGTAGTATATGATTATTGTCTGTATGCTGTATGACAGACTGTCAAATTGATTGTCCAAGTAAAGGACAAAAAGCACATACACATATTTATATAATGTAAACCTAGGCCTGGGGTGAATCACTTGCTACCAATCCTATTGTAAATCTCCATATCAATGGATCAATTCATGAGGAGCTCGCAAGGGATTTGTGTATAGAGAAAGATGTAATTGAGGGTTCAGGAGTTGCTGCATGGGTGACTTTCAAACTCTTCAGGGAAGTGAAAACTCTCCTTAATATTGTTATCAAAGGGATCTTGGGCATAACCTGTGTTCAGAAATTCAATTGAATCAATTCATGTGACCCGACTGTTACAACATGCTACAGGGAGGTTATGTGTGCATCTTAAATGGCAATTGGAATAGCCATTATCAGAACCTGTTTTTTTCTTTGTCACAAACCACAATAGGGCTAACTTGGTACCTTAAGCAGAAAAACAGCACAAGTTGAAGATTTGCCATTTCAAAAGCAACAAAATAGTAGATCAGTATTAAATGCAGCAGCTGTAGTTCATTGAGTTTGAGGTATGAAATAAAAAGAATTGGATGTGCAAAATCCACATCATGGAGAAACTTGCATATGCTGTAAGTGATGGTGTGTTCATAATAATATAGTCCCAAACAGATACATGTAGGGGCAATGTGTAAACTAATGTGTCATTGCAAGAAAAGACAATTAAATATTGTAATTGTTGACTATCAAAGGGGCATTATTTAACTCTTGAAATTGATTGTAAATCAATCGGAGACAGATAAGGGACCGATCAGTAGTTAACGCTGGGTGGAATGTGTGAATGAAGCAATTTATTAGATGAAAATTTTGTGTTGCTTCCTTTGTTTTCCCCTTTTTTCCCTTTAATTTCAATCTTTAAAATTATGTGTTCCTCTTTTCTTGTAAAAAAATACCCGCTTGTTCCTTGAAACAAAGAAAAACATTCTCTGTTAAAGCCATATTATAATATTTGCTGAGGAGAACGCCTCAAAATGTTTTTTAAATTCTGGTTTTTACATGATTGTAATGTACTTTAGTCAATAAAGATACTCTGCAAAAATCAAGAATTTAGGTGCTGTAGTTTTGTCAAAATCCAAGATTTTGAATAAAACGATGGAACCAGCGTTTTATTATTACGATGGAAATATTAGTCGAACACGTATGCACAGTACGTCACGGCGTGCGGGATACACATACACACACACCCTGAGGATCGTACCGTATTCTATGCTTTACCTCACTTGTTCTGCTCAAAATTAAAAGGGGACATATCTGACAGTAAAAGCTAACATTTTATGGGAAATAAATACTAATCTATTTTTACAGAAATGTTATAATATGGCTTTAATTTGTTGTTCTCCCATTTAGTGTTAATATTTATTAGTCCTATAAATGGTTTGTGTCTACTGCTGCATCCCTGATTTATTTGATTGTAGAAAGACAAACTCTCACCAATCCATTCAAACCTAGCGACATTCTCAATATCCTCATATGCTATATGTTAAGTGCATATCATATGTGTTACTGATAAGTGAATATGGCACCAAGACGTTGCATATAAGGATTTTCAGTGTTCGCTGTATACATGTACACAGTAGTCATACTATTTGGTATATCAAAGCTTAAGAATTTATGTTTAAGATTATTTTTGTCAAAAGTTTGCAACAAAAACTAGTTTGATAAACTGACACAGTAAAATAGACTGGAGGTTACAAACAATGGATATCATATATCCTTGCATGGTATTGCATGATATTTTGATGGCTAAGCTTAAAGCTTGACAAAATGTTGTAAAGCTCAACACAGTTGCTATTGGGTCATTATAAGCAAGCAAATACACACCCCAACATTAAGACACACAACAATAGTAATTAATCACAGGATGCATTTAATATACTGATTATGACGGCACACAGTAGATGCAAGCCATTGTTTTTATCTGTCATCTGTGACTAAAATAATCTCATGTATGGTATTTTATATTTATAACAATGTCAGAAGCACAACTTGGCATACTTAACTTCATAGTCCAAAAGTGAATCTAGACAAGCAATGCATCAGGAATAACAAGTTTTTGAAACACATCCATGCAGGATTTTAGGGCTCTTGATCGATGTGAAATTGATCCAGATTTGGTTTGAAAATGATTGCAGGGATCAATTTCACACAAAATAATATAATTGGACACATAGCAAGTCCTAAACCCACCTCAAATCCCAAAACCCATTGTAATCTTTTGTAGGATTTATATGTTACAATTTTGACAATTATGATTGGTTATAGGATTTCTGCTGAGTCAAAAATACCCCAGGTATAATAATGTATGTCTCCCTATTGTTTATTTATCAATGTAAACATATCATTTGCATCAGAATGCTTTTTGAATTGTGTGATATGAAAATGTAGTCGGCATCAATTTGTCTTGTTAAAATCAACTTGTGTTTATCTTCTAATATTTAAATTGAATCAATTTGGTTTACTTCTAAAGTATTTAAGATTAAATTAAGATTAAACATGGAAGACAAGGTGCAATTATCAACCATCTGTTATATTTTGCTACCTGAGGATTAAATTGTTCTGACTGACAGTATCTGCCATGTGTCTGAATCTGAATGCATACAAGTAGTTTGTCTGAAAACTAGAATTATCTGTGCCTTAGGCCAAAAAAATGTCTGTCTCAGACACATTTGTTGAAAATGCTTAGTGCTATGCTTATTTTTTTTAGGAAATGAGCATTGCAATATGCGATATTTTTATTGTTTTTGTTTACAGTCAAGGCACAATGTTTATGTACTTTGTGATATTCAAAACAGGAACATAATAATATACATACACAATGAATAGTTTTGTTTGTATCTTTTACAATTATGGCAAAATGTGTTTATAAAACCAACCAAACTGCAAAAAAAGACAATCAATACTGAAAATATCAACAAAAAATGAGCATATGAAAAAAAAATTGAATTCTCCAGCCAACAAGTAGTGCTAAGCATTGATTGGAGTTCACATCACACTGCGCACGGTTGTCTGAGACAGACTTTCTTTTTTTTGGCCTTAGTTACATTGTATGTCATGTCATTTTTTTTCAAATGGAAGAATAGCAGACAACTATTGTTAAAAGTGGAAAATTTAGGGCAATTATGAACTGTTTCTGGCCTGGTGTTTAAATTTGTGATTATTGACACAAAAGGAATATATTTGTGCATTGTTATTTTCGGAAGCAGCTTGTAACGTTAAAAAATGTAGTGCAACAATGGGCTATTCCAGTTGGAATCCACATACCCCTTATAGAAGACATGAATTTAATATCACATACAGGGGGTGTAGATTCTATATGGAGCAACCCCATTTGAAATTCACACTCCTTGTGTGGGAGATTAAGGTCATGTCTGTGGATTTCAACTGGAATAGACCAGTTTAATCTTCAGGTAGCAAATTTACAATGGTTATCTGAAATCAAAGGTTTCTCTTTAGAGAAAGGTTTATGATTAGAAAGGTATAAGACAGGGCTTCCCAAAATAAGTAGCGACCTCTTCATCAGGAAGTGTTTAGTGAAAAGAAGAAAAAAGTTTAAATAAAAAGACAAAAATATACCTTTTCTTGGTCAAGTTTGGTATAAAAATGGATAAGTTTAAAAAAATCATAAATTTTACCTAAATTCAAAATTCTTGCAAAATTTTGGAAAAACTTTTGTGAAATGAAGTTTAAATTAGCACAAAAATAAACGGGAACACATCACATTTCGGTAAATAACAGAATTAATTACAGCATTTGTATTAGGTTTTGGGTTGCGCCATATTTTCCTTGTGAAATTTGGGTCACAGCCAAAAAAAGTTTGGGAAGCCCTGTTACAATAGATCTGTGTATGATGTGAAAGCTATTTATCAAAGAAAGGTGGATGTGAGGGAGAGAATTTCTGTTACTAAATAAGCATATCTTAACGACCCTGATTCCAGATACCCGGTAGTTACAGAACTATTTTTCTGTTTTAAATAAAACGATAAAAGATATGAACAAATTGAGTATGTTGCGACTCCTTTTTGGGGACCTAACTGTTAATGGAACAATTAAATGATCAAAAGTTGTCCAGTTTTGAAATGAACCCTAACACAACTGAAACTCACTAAAGCTCATAGGAAAACCACTACACATGCATGCATTCCAGGTGATGTAATCAGCCCAAGTCATATACCAACGGAATCGCTGGCCGGGCCAGCAAAACCCCTGTGGCTACTGGTTGGTGATCTTCTGCTTGGGATGCGAGGGGTCCAAGGTTCAAATCCTGTGGGTACCAAGTGAGTTCTTTGTTCATCTTCTCTTTTTATTTCTTCTTTCCCTTCTGATAGCAATAAAACAACAACATGGGTTCAGTTACGGCTTTTACACCGATCCTATCACATTCCATACATCATGTATATTTGCAAGTTGAGTGTACATTCTTCAATCCAACTTATGAAACGAGACAAAACTTGTATTTATTTGTCAAGATTTTGATACATTAAACTTTGATTTTGATTTTCCATTCTGATACATTAAACTTTGATTGACCTGGAAACTAGAATCTTGCACAGGCCATGACACTTGTGCCTATTGAAAATGTTGCCTGAACAGTCCCAGTTATTAATAGGTTCATTAAGTTGATATCTTTATGACAGACTCTAATAATTGCATCCTGTTTTGATATTTCAGCTCATGTTTTACACAAGCAATTTATTTTGACAGTTTGAGATGCCAGGGTGGGGCAGCACTTATGTATGGGCACCCAGACAAATTACCTAGACCTCTGACTTCAATGTGCGTAATGAAGTTGACATTGCATAACAACAATTGTACAAAGATGCAACAAGCGAGTCTTCCTTTTCACACATGTCTATTCACACTTCTCCACACAGCTTGTATCCAGACGCTAATGGCACAGAAATCCCACACTTCGTTGGGTTCATCACAATAATGACGTATCTTGATTTTAGTCATTTTTGTTATATAGGTTTTAAATATCATTCTTTTCCATTAGGCCAAGTCCCAACGCTAAAATTCAGTAATTAACTAGTAATTAAATAATTTAGTGTATAGTAAGAAAATGGTACAGAAAGTAGAATAAGTGCAGCACATAGTGGCGTATCTACTATGCGCCACTTTGTGATACTCTTTCTACGAAAAAGGTACGTCACATAGTGGCATAAAGATACATCACATAGTGGCGTTGATCGCGATATGTGATGCACTTTCTTTTGTAAAAAGTGTATCACATAGTGGAGTATTTTGATCGCATGATGACGATGTGATCACTTTTGTAAAAAGTATCACACTGGTGTATGCCAATCACATGATTACGATATGCCACTTTGTGATGCACTTTTTTCGTAGAAAGTGTATCACATAATGGCATATAGTGGATACGCCACTATGCACCTTTTCTATGTTTACGGCATTTTGCCATTTCACAGACTGATGTACAACTTTGGAATCATTTTTTACCCATTTAAAAGCTAAAATGTGAAGTAAATATAGTACAAGAAGGTGCTTTGAACACTTCGAAACAGTGAATTCAAAATTAGTGCAACAACACAAATACACAAGCTTGTCACAAATCGGTATTTTTTCAGATTTGTATTTCTCCGAAATGCACTTTACCGTTTTCCTTACGATACATCACTATGTGATGAACCCGACGACTTGTTGATGCACAGAGCTTCTATTTTTGCATGCATAGTAACACCCTGTCAGCCTGTCAAAATCGCCATGGATATGTGGCTTCACCTAATGCCATGGTCAGGGATGGGTGCTTTAAGTATTGTTTACCTGGGTATGGGCGATCAGTCAAATTTACCTTTGGATAGGAAGGAGGAAACTACTTTTTTTTTAATAAAAGGCTAGAGTGAACAATTGCCCATGAGGAGTGACACAGGTCAAGAACTTATAGGCACCTAGGCACTATAAAAGACAACCACATGGACCGATCAGTGGTTCACAGCCCGGGTTCACAGCAGCTTAGGAACAACAAGAATGAAGGGCACAGCGTCACCATCCCTGTATCTTCGTGTCAGAAATTGCCATGATAGTACTAGTTGTTCAACAGCACGGCATGGCGATTTTTTTGTTCCGCCGTTTCGAGGTAAAAGGCCGAGCACTCCAGGCAAAGTATAATTTTTTTTGTCAGTTTTTGTTTTCAAGATGCAAGCGGGGTATTCAATATGCAGAGTAAAGGTTATCTTATTCTTTCAACACACCAGCATAGGCCTATGTAGCTATAGGAGCGTGGTCGGGTCACACAATTCATATCAATCCAATTATATGTGTGTTTCAAGAATGTGAGTCGATTCGGACTATTCATTGAGTTATCAATTCTATAGAGACCGTTTAAATACAAGCTTTATTGTCCGACATTCAACAATAGAATAATCAACAATGATCTTGCCTGGATATTTTGAAAGACAACTCAAACAGCTAAATTAATAACATGGTCGCTGAGCTATAGCGATTAGTTTTTAGCCGGGGTTTTAGCCAATGAGATACAAATCGCGTACCGCGCAGAGTTGTATTGACCCTCGGCAGCTGGCGGAGCATTTAACCGGTTCATTTCACTGCTTATACAAAATAATGACTATTTACCTAACAGAGACTGATCAGATATACTTTGTAGTTTAACAGACTGCGGTCAGAAGTAGCTCAACAGAGACTGATCAGAAGTAGCTTAACAGACTGTGATCAGAAGTAGTTCAACAGAGACTGTGATCAGATATAGTTTAACAGACTGCGGTCAGAAGTAGCGAAACAGACTGATCAGAAGTAGCTTAACAGACTGTGATCAGAAGTAGTTCAACAGAGACTGATCAGATATACTTTGTAGTTTAACATTCAGACTGCGGTCAGAAGTAGCTCAACAAAGACTGATCAGAAGTAGCTTAACAGACTGATCAGAAGTAGTTCAACAGAGACTGTGATCAGATATTAACAGACTGTAGTTAGAAGTAGTTCAACAGAGACTGATCAGAAGTAGCCTAACAGACTGTGATCAGAAGTAGTTCAACAGAGACTGTGATCAGATATAGTTTAACAGACTGCGGTCAGAAGTAGCGAAACAGAGACTGATCAGAAGTAGCTTAACAGACTGTGATCAGAAGTAGTTCAACAGAGACTGATCAGATATACTTTGTAGTTTAACATTCAGACTGCGGTCAGAAGTAGCTCAACAAAGACTGATCAGAAGTAGCTTAACAGACTGTGATCAGAAGTAGTTCAACAGAGACTGTGATCAGATATAGTTTAACAGACTGTAGTTAGAAGTAGTTCAACAGAGACTGATCAGAAGTAGCTTAACAGACTGTGATCAGTAGTAGTTCAACAGAGACTAGTCAGAAGTAAACAAGCGCAGTAATTTATAGTGCGCTATGCACAGGCACAACGCATAGACGTTGATCCACAAGCCTAGGCACACTTTACAGGTTGTGGCTGACCACTACGGCACCGTATCATTCCACAGACCATTACACAACAACAAAGGGACTTGCAGCTAAGAAGCTCACACCCTAGAATTCCACAAATGACCATCGCAGTCAGGATCAGCTCCCCGAGTTTTGTATGGGTTACAACGAGATAATTAGCAGTAAGTTCCTTGTCCAGGGGAATTTCAAGCTAACTCTGTTTTACACGAGAGCATACTAACCACCGCAAAGGTTTGAACCCACAACCTCTTGCACCATAGTTGAACGCCTTATCGATTGAGCTAACATGACTGCTTAGCTACTGAGACTGTGATCAGAGGTAGTTCAACAGAGGCTGTGGATCAGGGGTAGTTCAACAGACTTGTCAGAAGTAGTTCAACAGAGACTGGTCAGAGAGCTTCAGAGGTAGTTCAATAGAGACTGGTCAGAAGTAGTTCAACAGAAACTGATCAAAATTAGTTAAAAAGAGACTGTGATCAGAGGTAGTTCAACAGAGACTGGTCAGAAGTAGTTCAACAGAGACTGATCAGAGGTAGTTCAACAGAAACTAGTCAGAAGTAGTTCAACAGAAACTGATCAAAAGTAATTTAACAGAGACTGTGGTCAGAAGTACTTCAACAGAGACTGTTATCAGAGGTAGTTCAACATAGACTGGTCAGAAGTAATTCAACAGAACTGATCAAAGGTAGAGACTGGTCAGAAGTAGTATAACAAAGGCTGTGATCAAAAGTGGTTCAACAGAGACTTTCAGATGGAATTCAACAGAGACTGATCAGAGTAGTTCAACAGAGACTGTGATCAGAAGTAGTTCAAACAGACTGGATCAAAAGTAGTTCGATAGAGACTGTGATCAGAAGTAGTGTAACAGAGACTGCGTTGATAAGTAGTTCAACAGTAACTGATCAGAAATAGTTCAACAGAGATTGTGATCAAAAATAGTTCAACAGAGACTGTATTCAGAGGTAGTTCAACAGCGACTGTGATCAGAGGTAGTTAAACAGAGACTGATCAGAAGTAGTTCAACAGAGACTGCTCAGAAGTAGTTCAACAGAAACTGTGATCAAAAGTAATTTAACAGAGACTGTGGTCAGAAGTACTTCAACAGAGACTGTTATCAGAGGTAGTTCAACATAGACTGGTCAGAAGTAATTCAACAGAAACTGATCAAAGGTAGAGACTGGTCAGAAGTAGTATAACAAAGGCTGTGATCAAAAGTGGTTCAACAGAGACTTTTCAGATGGAATTCAACAGAGACTGATCAGAAGTAGTTCAACAGAGACTGTGATCAGAAGTAGTTCAACAGACTGGTCAAAAGTAGTTCGATAGAGACTGTGATCAGAAGTAGTGTAACAGAGACTGCGTTGATAAGTAGTTCAACAGTAACTGATCAGAAATAGTTCAACAGAGATTGTGATCAAAAATAGTTCAACAGAGACTGTATTCAGAGGTAGTTCAACAGCGACTGTGATCAGAGGTAGTTAAACAGAGACTGATCAGAAGTAGTTCAACAGAGACTGCTCAGAAGTAGTTCAACAGGGACTGTGATCAGAAGTAGTTCAACAGTACATGTGATCAGACGTAGATCAGTAGAGACTGTGGTCAGACGTAGTTCAACAGAGACTGTGTTCAGAAGTAGTTCAACAGAGACTGTGGTCAGAAGTAGTACAACAGTCACTGTGATCAGAAGTACTTCAACAAAGACTGTGGTAATAAAGAAGTAGTTCAACAGAGACTGATCAGAGGTAGTTCAACAGACACTGTGATCAGAGGTAGTTCAACAGAAACTGTGATCAGGGGAGTTCAACAGAGACTGATCAGACGTAGTTCAACAGAGACTGGGTTCAAAAGCAGTTCAACAGAGACTGTGGTCAGAAGTATATAGTTCAACAGTAACTATGATAAAAGATAGTTCAACAGAGATTCTGATTAGAGGTAATTCAACAGAGACTGTGGGTCAGGGGTTTGCTGAACAGAGACTGGTCAGAAGTAGGTCAACGGAGACAGAACAGAAGTAGTTCAACAGAGACTGTGATCAGGGGTAGTTCCACAAAGACTGTTCAGGGGTATTTTCAACAGAGGACTGGTCAGAGGTAATTCAACAGAGACTGATCAGAGGTAGTTCAACAGAGACTGTGATCAAAGGAGTTAAAAGAGACCGTGATCCGATCATGCCGATAGCTTAATAGAGACTGTGGTCAGAAGTATAATAAAGTATGTTTGAGTATTTGTTATCAATTATAAAGGCGTAATCAGGGGTGCATTTTAAACACAAATCTAAACTTCAATAATGTTTACTTGTAACGCATTTGTAACTCTTCTTGATGTTTACACGGTCAAGGTATAGAGGTAAATACTAATTAAACACTTTCAACGCTAAACTAAACAAATAGACACTCCTAAACTCTTACGATAAATACATCAAAACATTTGGCTATTAAACATATGCTTGTAGAAAATAAAGACCCTGTTTATGAACTAAACATCTTAGTGTTTATAAGTCAAGCTTTATAGGTCTATAGACATTTTATAGGTTCTATAAACATTTTATAATTGAAATTTGTATGCAAATTTGTCGAATTTTATACAGTTTGCCGACGACTTATTTACAGAAATCTTATCACATTTTGAGAACTTTACGCTACTGTGCAACATTTTATGAGATTTTAGGGACATGTGTGCATTTTACGCAACATTTAATACATAGTTTGTATGCGTTTATCATATTCATGATTAACATATTTTTTAAACATGATACCGTATAACCTGATACCAGTAAACCAGCTGTGTACTTTCATCGAGTTGTAAAAAATAATAGTCAAATTAAATGGATTTACATAACCTATCCTAAGTAAACCAAACATTTTTTTCTGATTATTACATTTTACAGATTTTGCAATTTCATGAAATTGTAGGCAGCTGTGTGCATGTTATGTAATTTTGCAGACTTAATGACATTAGTGAACCTTGTGTGTACTTTCATCGAGCTTTAGTTAAATAAAAAATGACAAGTCAATTAAATGAATTTATATTTACCTTCTTAAATAACTAACTTTTCTGATTAACATTTTATAAAACATAATGCTATGGGTAAATAGCAAATACTAGCTATGGTTTAAATAGTCGTCAATGGTCAACAGCATTGATGTATGTGTTGCGCCGGAGGAATCAACGGTATGGTCAACGACAAAACACAATTACACAAAGCTCACATCTGGCATCCAGGGAGATGGTTTGTGTCAAGAGGAGGCTAGTACTGTAAGAACTCAGGAATGGCCCTCTACTGTTGGTACGGAAGGACCTGGCCACCCACCGTACTATTTGGCCTCGAATGTAAGCATGAGAGTACAAAATCAAAAGAAAAGGAGGGCATCAAAAGGTGCGACCCGCAGGCCAGAAGATACGTCAATGGCTACTGGGGAAGAGAGAGATGCTGCTCAGAGTACACCTGTTGGTGATGACAGATCAGGATTAAAGCCTGCTACAGGAAGTCCTGTTCTTGACGGTCACAGGAAGGAAAGGAACAGCACCCCTTTAAGGAAGCCAATAAATATTGCTACATGGAATGTACATGTACGCAGTATGTCAGGAGGAAAGATTGAAGTTGTGGAGAAGGAGATGGTTGCAAACAATATTAAGATCCTAGGAGTAACAGAGTTGTGGTGGCTTGGACAAGGGAAGTTCACTACAGATGATGGAATTAAGTATGTTCATCTATTCTGGTAAAGATACTGGAAGGAAACGAGGAGGTGTGGGTTTCATAATAGAAAGAACCACAGTCAAGTGTGTTTTGGGATATACTCCAATAAATGAGAGAGTGATGACTGTAAGGCTGCAAGGACATCCTTTAAATATTTCTATCATACAAGTTTATGCACCAACATCAGATGCATCAGAGAGCGAGATGACAGACTTCTATGAGATGGTACAAGGAGTTATGGATAGTATACCTAGAAGAGACTTACTCATCGCAGTGGCGTACCGTGGCCGCCCCAACCCCGGGGGGAGGCTGAAGAAAATTCAATTTTGCCGCCCCTTCCTCAACAGCCCGAAAAGGTTGACCCCATTTTTTTCTCGGTTGTTTGAAAAAGTGAAGAGCCAAAAAAAAAAAAAAAAAAAAAAGGGTTTCAGGCGTTAACGCCTAAAAGCAGCCCATTTTGATGTATAGTACCATTTTTTCACAAAATTTTATGCTTTAACAAATTTTTCCGCCATTTTTTATTTCCTAATTCTTTTTGCCGTCCCCTTCGTTTGCCGCCCCTTCATTTTTGCCGCCCCCTGCTTTTACCCCGGGGTTGGCGCCCCAAAGCCCCCCCCCAAAAAAAAATACGCGCATGCATGATCGTACTGGGGGATTGGAATGCTAAGATTGGCAAAATGAAGTGTGTATATGCCAATATGGACTTGGGATCAGAAATGAACGTGGAGACAGAATGGAGGAATTTTGTGAAGCTAATAACCTAATCATTGGGAACACGTTATTTCAGCATCATCCACGGAGACTGTGGACTTGGATGAGCCCAGGAGATAGAACAAGAAACCAGATCGATTACATCATGGTCAGGAAGAGGTGGAGAACATCACTCCAAAATGTCAGGACACGACCAGGCGCTGACTGTGGTAGTGACCATCAGCTACTTGTAGCGAAAGTGAAACTAAACCTGAAAGCTAAGAGAGACAATGCACCACCTACCAGGTATGATGTTGACAACATTCCCACTCAATATTCAGTAGATGTGAAGAACAGGTTTGACGAGTTACTGAAAGTTGATGAAGAGGAGCAGACCCCAAATGAATTGTGGGAAGACATGAAAGAAGCAGTCCAGAGCACAGCAAAGAAGTACATGTACATCCCCAGAAAGAAGAAACGGAAACAGCCGTGGATCTCTCAGCAGACCTTAAACCTAGCTGATGACAGGAAGAGAGCAAAGGCAGATGGAGGAAATGAAGAATGGGCACGCTTAAACAAAGATGTCTCCAAAAGTGTTAAGGAGGACAAAAGAAACTACAAAGATGTAAGGGTGACTCAAAAATAGCTTTTGGTATTGCCAAAGAACTTACTAAGAAGTGGACCCCCAGGATGGATGTTATAAATGATGAGAAAGGTAACACTCTTACCGAAAGTGAAGACATCAAAAGGCGATGGGTTCAGTATAGTTCCCAGCTGTTTGAGGCACAAGATGACAAGGTGTATGTACAGTGTGAAACGAGTGAGGAAGAACCTCCACCATTGAGATCTGAAGTTGAGCTTGCCATGGAACAAATGAAAAATGCTAAGTCACCTGGCATTGATAATGTAGCTTCTGAGTTGTGGAAGGCAACTGGGAATGAAGGGATAGACCTAATGTGGCGTCTATGTGGTATCATCTGGAAAAAGAAGAAATGGGCGAGAGACTGGTGCAGGGCAGTATTTATTCCACTGCCAAAGAAGGGAAATTAGAAAGAGTGTGCCAATCACCGGACCATCAGCCTGATTTGTCATGCAAGTAAAGTGCTTCTGAAGATCATCATCAAGAGAATGAAGAACAAAATGGAGCAAGAAATATCTGATGAGCAGGCAGGATTTTGTGAAGGAAGGGGGACTAGGGACCAAATCGTCAATATCAGGAATGTGATTGAGAAATGCAGAGAGCAAAGACTTCCTCTTTACATGTGCTTCATAGATTACAGTAAAGCTTTTGACTGTGTTAGCCACCCTCAGATGTGGGAAACTATGAAAAAGGTGGGCTTCCCAATCAGAGGTAGCTGCTTATATGAAGACCAAGAATCGGCAGTCAGAACAAGTAGTGGGGACACAGATTGGTTTAAGATTGGAAGAGGCTTACGACAGGGCTGTGTGCTATCACCAAACCTATTTAACATCTACTCTGAAGACATAAACGAGAACAGCTTTGGAGGGGTTTGAAGGTGGAGGGAAGTTTGGCGGTACGAGAATTACTAACCTGAGGTACGCCGATGATACCACTCTTATTTGTAGCAGCAGAGTAGAGCTGATTGATCTATTGAAGCGCATCAAAGAGGCCAGCGAAGAAAAACAGCTTCTCCTGAACACAAAGAAGACAAAAATAATGGTTGTAGACAGAGCGCGGAAAAGTGATGAGTTTGTGATAGATGGACAGCAGATTGAGGAGGTGAAGCAATTTGAATATCTAGCTGGGTTCAATGATTAACAACAGTGGTGACAGCACAACTGAAATTAAGAGAATATGGAAAAGCAGAGGCCTATCCATTGACCTCAAGGTACGCCTACTTCGTGCAACTGTGTTTTCCATTGCCACTTATGGATGCGAGTCTTGGGCTATGACCAAGAATGATAGGAAAAGAGTAGATGCTTTTGAGATGTGGTGTTACAGGAGGCTTCTACGAGTGACATGGAAAGACAGGAGCCTGGGGGGGCACTTCCATGACAGATATGCATCATGTGCCTCAGGATAGACCCCTTTTTCAAACCGGCTTGTACCCAATGACCCCCTTTTTGTGTTATGGTCCTACCTATTACCCAATGACCCCTTTAAAAAAATTCATATACTAATGACCCCTTTTTCTATATCCTGCTATACCCAATGACCCCCCTTTTAATTCCCAAATTTTACGTGGTATTTGTGTTCTCCTCCAGAAATAATGAGATTTTTCACATTTCCAAGGTGGCCAAGTTGTTTTTACGCAGTTTGGCACTTATTTATGTGTACTTAATGATACTCTTTTGGCAATCCTGTACTCAATGACTCCCATTTTACTTTTTGTTACCCCAATGACCATCCTTTTTCAAAGTTTCATATCGAATGACCCCATTTTTATTCGTGTTGTGTACTGAATGACCCCATATTTTTTTAATTGTACATTTGACCTGAATGCCCCCTACTTTTAACATGGCCGAGGCACATCCCTGCCATTTCAGATAGGGAGTGCCTCCCCCGGGGACAGGAGAACACATTCCTGGATCCTCGACAAGATTGGTACAAGTCTAACTATCAGAAGCGGCATAATGGAGAGAAAGCTGATGAAGTACTTTGGCCATATTGTCAGGAAACATGGAGGTGTAGAAAAACAGATTTTGTAAGGGGCTATGGAAGGCAAACGAGGAAGAGGACGTCCACCAACATCTTGGACTAATGACGTGAAGCTGGTTTCTAACCAAGGAATGCAAGGTGCAACGCACTTGGCATCAGATCGAGTGAGATGGCGTCCCGGGGATGGCGTACTCTTGTGAAGACCACAACAGTGCTACACAGCGCCACCTGACACAGAGAGAGAATGCCGTTAACTGGATATTGGTGAATCAGGCGTGTACGTGTACTTTCAGCAAGAAAATTGACATTTTAAATGAAAAACTATCAAGAAACAACATCAAGTTGTCCTTACGATGATATTACGCCAACATTTGGAAAAATGATTATAAATGAATTATGTTATAAAATTTTTTAAAGTTAAGGTTTTAAAATATTAATTGAGGTGTACCACAAGGGTAAATTCTTGGACCCCTATTATTTATAATATATATAAACAATAATAAATACATCAACGATGTTCCCATTTGTTCTCTCTGCTGATTAAACAACAATATTATACTAAATTTTAAGAAAGGTTTTGCGATTAGCATTTAATTTGCTAATATTTCACCGATCTTCAAGAAGGGAGACAGAAGCACACCGTTTTTTTTACCGGCCAGTGTCCATCACATCTATTTGCTGCAAACTCCTAGAGCACATTATTTTTAGTAACATCATGGACCACTGCAATAAGCACAACATTCTCACCGAAGCTCAGCACGGTTTTTGATCAGGCCGCTCTTGTGAGACACAGTTGATACTTACAGCCGAGGACCTAGCCAGATCCATTGATGACCGCGAGCAGGTAGACGCAATAGTCTTAGATTTCTCCAAGACCTTCGACAGAGTGCCCCACCAAAGGCTTCTGCGGAAACTCCAACATTATGGCATTAGAGGATCCCTACTCCAGATCACTTCCTGACTCAACGCCAGCAACGAGTAGTCATCGACGGCCACCTCTGACTGGGAACGTGTTACATCAGGAGTTCCCAGGGAACGGTGCTCGGTCCCCTCCTTTTTCTCACATTTATTAATGACATTCCTAATGGCATCACGTCGAAGTTGAGACTGTTTGCTGATGATTGCCTTCTGTATCGGTCAATTTCCTCCATCGATGACAGCACCAAACTGCAACAGGATCTGAACCTTCTCCATCAGTGGTCAACTAACTGGCAAATGCAGTTCAATACAGATAAATGCCATCTGATAAGGTTTACACGCAGACAGAAGGTTATTGATGCCCAATACCATCTTAGAGGCAGCCAACTCTCTTCTGTCAACGAATATCCATATCTTGGTCTATCGTTAATCGTTATCTACCGATTATGTTCTGGTAGAAGCACATTGGTAAAATCACCACCAAAGCCAACAAGATGTTAGGCCTCCTGCGGAGAAACTTAAGGAGCTGTCCTTTAAGGATCCTTGAGCAGACATACATCAGTCTTGTCAGACCTCATTTGGAATTCTGCAGCACAATCTGGAGCCCTCACAGTAAAAAGGATATCACCAAAGTGGGAAGCATCCAACGTCAAGCTGCCAGGTTCGTCCTGCAAAAACACCAGCGTAGAGACAGCGTGACCTCCATGTTACAAGAACTTGAGTGAAAATCCCTGGAATGGAGGAGAAATGCTGCCAGCTTGACCATGCTGTACAAAATCAACACAACATGGTTGCCATCAATGCATCTGACTACCTTACACCAAAGCAAACTAAAGACAATCACCAGCCGCACTCAGCTCTATCGGAACTCATTCTTCCCAAGGAGCGTCTACCTATGGAACTCCCTCCCAGTTGTGGTATTAAGTGCACCAACCCTGGCAGTCTTCAGGGGAGGAGTTTCATCCAGCCTGTAATCAGCTGCTTGGTTTTTACTCGCACTTCATCCAGGTCATCGCACCATTTGAGTTCTCCAGTCGTCTCCAGCACCCTCAATTCTTTATGTTCTTTGTTTGCTGCAACTGTGTGTCTACTATTATAGGAGAGCGTGGCGCAATGGTTAGGGTACTTGCCTTTAGTGCATGAGGTCCCAGGTTCGATTCCCAGCGGTGGCGATTTGCTGGGATATTGACTTGGAAAAAAAGTCTGAAATTAATTGGCAACTTCTGTAGATTAAATTCAGACTTCCGCTCTCCCATGGTTCATTTAGAATTGGGTAAATGAATCATGAAAGTACTCCGTCCTTCGGAGGGACGTTAAGCCGTCGGTCCTGTGTACAGAGAGCCATACCTGTACATGTATCTCGCAGCCAGTTTCGAAAAGAGTAGGGTGTTAACCCCTGACTGTTCCCAACCCGCCCCGGTGTTCAAATGGACCCCAATGGAAATAAGCTTCAATAGAGGCTTTCTTGGGTTATCCAGGGTTATCAAAACCCGAACAAATCAAATCAAAATACTCTAGTCTGCACGTGATCAACATCTGCACCCTTGGCATTACGCCCTGAAAGGATCCTGCTAAGTAATCGACGTAAACGTAAATGAAAGAAAATTTACTTTATTCGATACTCGCATTGTTTAGGTATACATTAATTGATATTTGTACTTCAATGTGTAAATCAACCCCAATTTCATGCTGTGTACTTTTGAACACTCGAAAATGACATCTTAATTCAAAATTAAGAAACCCTATTATATCATGGTTTACCATGGTATTTTGTGGTGAGCTTGTATTTCTTGATATTGTATGTGTCCAAAAAACAACTACCTGTAAACCGACCGACCGACCATGACTTTGGTTTGAATGGCCAAGTGGTCCAAATAACGCGTAAGACAAACGTGTAAGGTTACAAGTGTAAGATTACATCTTACACGTGTAAGATTGCATCTTATACGCGTAAGATTGCATCTTATACGTGTAAGGTTGCATCTTATACGTGTAAGAATGAAGAGGGATTTTTAAATTGACGAATCACAGAGTAAGAAATCACAAACAACCAATCATCTCACGTGTAACAAACTTCAACCAATAATATGTAAAGACTTTTAGGATTTAACACCCACAATTTCTTATTCGTGTAAGATTGGGATTTTAGTGATGGACGATAGGCGATATCTTTGGCGGCGTACCGAAGATAAAGGAGAGCTCGTCACCAAAATCGTAAACGAAGCATTTGCTAAATTTGTATGAGTGCTACAATGTCCTGTATTTTATGCCGAATCTCTGTCAGAAATTGTTCCGACTGTTGGTCCGTCATGGTCACAGGCCGATTTATCTCACTTTTTGGCTACTTTTATCAGTTATCTATACTCAATATCAATTAATTTCAAGAGGTGATAGTAAAATGATCACGTTTGCAAAACTACCGCGGTGCAGATCGATATCGAGGCTGCGATTAATCGGCACTCATCGTACCGGTCAAATCGGAATACCGTCCAATTCTTACGCGTATAAGAAATGCTACGGCGACATTTCATTGGTCGAAGATGAATACGCGTAAGATGATAGGGTTGTTTGTAGTTTAAATATGGGTTCTTTATGGGTCCATTTAAGCATCCCGCTTGATTCTAAGACGTATAAGAAGCGATCTTACACGCATAAGATGCCATCTTACACGTGTAAGGTTACACTTTATATAATCTTACACGTTTTTTGGTCCACTTGGCCATTCATACTATGGAGTTCTAAGGGCAATATAATTTTTTAGGCTTAATTAGGAATTGCCTTTTCCAGGAATTGTTCTGTCATTACTTGACGAGCTAGATGCAGGAATATGTACATTAGGAGATTGGCGTTTACATTCGTGACATTTGAAATTGTATTTTGTCAAAATTATTTACACCGAAAAATAACGAACATTTGCACACTACTTTCCAATACTATGAGGGGCTGTGCAATAATTATGAGTCCCGGGGTAGGGTAAAATTGGGAGGGGGCAGGAAATTTTTGGCCAGCCGAAAGGGGGTCAAGCAATTTTGGCCAGCCGAGAGGGGGGGGGCAAGCGAGTTTTTGCACACATTCATGGGGCACCTTTTAAATAAAACGTTCTAAAAAAGTTCCATATATAGCCGAGGTGTTTAGTAAAATAAGCTATATTTGCGGTCGAAATGGTACACGTTCGGGACAATTCTGGCGCCATTTTATTTTCACGGACGACTTGACCTGAGGTCATTTAGTAGACTTTCTACCAGTCGTTTTTGTTATCCTAACTACAGTCAGCCAAAATTGCGGGTTTTTTTTGCGATACCCGTGTTTTTCTGATCGCTGGTTCTGTGGTGCCTAAAAACCGGAGGCAAATAGGTGATATTGCGGCGAATAGACAAATTGAAATCCCATATTAGACATTTATAAAGACAAGACGTGACGATTGAGGACAAAGTTTATAAGTGCTAGCATGCACAATAGATTTTTCGCTTTTTATTTTCTCCAGACATCACGACAAATAACATCATAATACATCAGTTGTTCTTCAATGGTTTTCTTAATAATTTATATCAACACACAATTTGCTGAAAAGAAAAAAAATACTTCTAGAAGAAAACGGCTAAAATTCAATTAATAATCATAATAGTACATATTCAACAACATTTTAATCATCATAAACAACAATAATAACCTGAAGACTGCGTTAGAGTTTATCTACTTCTTGTGGAAAAAAGTGGTACAAAGGTACTTAGATCTATTCAATCAAAGAAGCCGATATAGAAAAGACGGTGGTAAAAAAATGATGTGCGGCATTTCCTATGTTTGACTCGCACAGTATACCATTACGTATTGCAAAGGGGCATCAAGAAACAACAAGGGGAACTGGATTCACTGCTTTTATTATTGTAATGCTAAGCGATCTGACATCGTATGAAGTTATAGTGGAGTGGTGTGTGAATATGTGCACAGTAATGGACGTATGTTAAACCCATTTGGCTACAACTTATGCCATGTTCATTATAAGAATGTTGTTGATCGAACAACTATACTAAAATATATATATCAAATTCCCGCGCGAAATTGTCAAACTTCAACTTGTGGAAAAAGCGATAAAATGTTTTCTTATTCTTTTATAGCATGGTCATAAAGATGCAGTACATGCAGTATGGGTTTACCAAATATGCTTTATTCTCACAGTGCTCCACTATATATATTCGTGAAGTTAACTGTGTATTTAACATCACGAAGTGAACCGTTTGTACGGGGCGAGTAATGAAAGGTATGATTTGGTTCATTATTTGTTTTTTTCTCTGTGTGTACAATTTAAATTTCATACAAATTACAGTATAGATTTAAATAATCTTAAATATTCACATACATACATAAATACAAATGAACTACATTTTTGTCATTGTAACTTTTCATTTCGACTTGATTTTCTGGGCCAAGGAAATGCCAAGCCCCATACAAACGGTTATTGATTGTCCTTTGACACTGCAACTTGCGTGTCAAAGTTCAAATCAGACTAATTAGCATTTCTACCACGTAAAAACCTGCACGATATATGCAATATAAAAAAAGAAATCTTACATAACACCATTGCTTGTTCCTACAACAACATTCACTGCTCACTTTTTAGAACTAGTGATATGAAAGCTACACCCAAACCGTTTTGTTGAACATAAATAAATAAAAAACAAACACATTAATCAATTTATTTTCAGTGTCTGTTTGACCATTTCGTCTGTACATTTGCCAACATAATTAGTTACGTTTAACTATCACCAACCAATCCCAATTTGTCAGCATTGCCTTGTATTACAAGATCTAATGACCAATCTGGTAGAGCCTTTTGTGTTTGTAGTACTAGTAATGCAATATGAATATTCAGTACATGACTTAATTTTGAGGCAACGACCACATGAGAGCTCAATCACTTGAGGTACGAAGGATGGGACCTCCGGGAGACGCATAAAGTTTAGGTGTACACACACCTGGCCCGTGATACTCTGTAGTAAATGCCTATATATTTCCAGCACTGACATTGAATAGTACCAGGGGATTCCCAGTTCCAGATAGTCATGTCCTTGTACCATCGATCAAGCAACGTCATCCTTTTAGCAAGGTTAGTATGACACCACAATAGAGGCCGTCAGCGTGACGTCATATGCCGCCATCTTGTGGGTACACGCTGCGATGGTCGTTCGATCTCCATGCGTGAACAGCAAAATCATCGCGTTGATGCGTGGTAACAACTGCGTGGCAAGCTGCGGCCTGCGCGTAGTATCAGACGCATGAACACGCGTATCATTTGTACCCACAAGATGGCGAAAGGCTGACGGCCTCTATAGGCAGAGCTTCATATTCCTTACCCAATTTGGCATCAAAATTTGCATATGGAGTCACAAAATGGCGGTCCATTGTATCCGCCGCAAACTCAGAATTCTGCGACCGTAGAATTTCCACAATCTTTATACTCCAGTCCATATGTACACTTATAAAATAAATTGTATGCATTTTGAGTATAAAAACACATTATCCACAACATCAAGTCAATATTGCACTAGTGAATCTGGGTTATCGAACTTTGCCATGGGGAATGATACTGTTTTGGTTCATTATACAAGACAGCCTGGTATTGGTCCGGATTGATCTAGGTTCATTATAATAAGACAGCCTGGTATTGGTCCGGTTTGACCTTGGTTCATTATATAAGACAGACTAGTATTGGTCCGGATTGACCTTAGCATGCTTCGTTCATTATATAAGACAGCCTGGTATTGGTCCGGATTGGCCTAGGTTAATTATATAAGACAGCCTGGTGTTTGGTGCGGATTGACCTACGGTCATTATATAAGACAGCCTGGATTCACCTTGGTTCATTATATAAGACAGCCTGGTATTGGTCCGGATTTACGTGAATCAAATCAGACTACTTTTTCCTGTCCTTTTGAATTTGTGTAGGCGTCTTTAAGCGATCAAACACGGTACAATATGTTTAATATTTTGTCTCTCTAAAAATACAATTTTGGAAGTTTACTATCGCCGTAGACAGTCAACATTAATGGGTAAATTTTCTCGAGTAAATCATCTGGGCGCAGACATAATCATTAGCATTATGGAATGTGACCCCGAGCACAGCGGGTGCTCTACAAATGCATTTGAATATAAAGAATTCCTCCTTTGATGCAAAATAAGTTACTTGTTGCTCAGACACCTGTTACGAATTATGATATGCCATAGGCTTTGTGTTGTGATCATTTCGATCAGTGGTTCGTAACAAAGAAAGCTGAGCCAGTCATATTCTAGCGCGCACTACGCCAGCGATTTGTAAAGAAATTTAAGATTGCTGAATATTCAATAAATTTGCTGCGTACGAATTTCTATTGAAATTGCAGCCAAGAATACTATTTTAATTCAAAATGACTCATGACTTGAATAGCGAGGTCAACGCCGGGGGGGTCAGGGGTCAGGCTGGAGGTTACACTCACATTGATACGCATTGGTCACGTGTCTAATAAATTTGATCGAGAAAATTTACTCCGTATTGCTGACTGGTAGAAAGATATTACGGTTTTGTCACCACACAACCGGCTTAATGTGTATGTAGGGGACCTAGGCTTTGAGATTGGTTATTCAAATGATACTTTATTTCCTGTTGCAAGCAATCACATTTGTATATAATCTAATTAAACATTTTACTCATTTACTGGCAAATAGTTCAAGTACTATATGGGGTTGAGTCCATTATTTTTATCTTTTTTTTATATATATATAATATAAAATTGATCTGCCGTTTTTAAAAAGTGTGTGAGGTGGGGATGTGGGTTTAAGGATGGTGGGGGGGTGTGTGGGTTTATGGGATGTGGTTTTTGGTATATGCGGAGGTTTTCAAGAGTTACTTTCACTTATTTGATACGCATGCATAAATGCAATGTTGGAACGTAAAGTAAGAAAGGCCCTAAAATAACATTCCGATATCATAATGAATAATGATTTTATACAATCAGTTACATCAACGAATTGAGGCAGCTGTTTCGCGAGCGCATAGCATCTCTCAACGCGCAATGGACGCCAGCGATTTGAGCGAAACTCGCGATTTGAAGCTGCGCTCAATATACACTGACGTCACTGATTGATTGCACTTGGACAAAAGCACTATACTGTGTGCACACGACACTTTGTGAGTACGTAATTAATAAGCTCCGTGTGCAAAAACATGATCTACAAAGTTGCCAAATTTGATACAATGTGTCTCTCTTGATTGTAACCATGGTAACCATCGAGGTATATGACATTCATGGACCACTGATTATAGAATCATAGAATTAAATACCTAATTTTGACGCTGCATGTTGTGCACAAATAGATGTTATTAACTAGTAACAAACGCAGGGCACATGCGCGAGCCGGGAAGTTCAAGCTTGCTGTAGAATCGGTCCCTACACATGTACGACACGTTTGCAACGCCCCGACTCAGGTGTCAATTTGTGGATTAAATTAAATAAAATTAAATATCTTTTTTCTATATGTCCGTTTCTCCGTCTCCCGGGGAATTGACTTGAAAACACTATGAGGATTACTCAGTTAATTTTTGAGGACAAAAATCATGAAATTGGTGGTGTACGGGAATTTTTATGGCCAAGTTTTAAGGCCAAAAAATATGATTTTTTCGAAATTTTTTTGACCGAAAATTCGACCCTTCGCTTATCTGGTGAATTTTCTTTTGACATATGTGCTAGATATGACTTTGGTGTTTATATTCCCTAAAGTAATTGTTGTAATTTTGCTTAGTTTTATAAAAAGAAGTGATTTTCTGCATGGAGTCGTTTTGATATTCAGCTTTGTTTACGTTTCAAAACCAAAACTGAATTTCCCGGCTCGCGCATGCGCCGTGCGTTTGTTACTAGTTAAAGATGTTATACTTATAGCACCCTCAACGGCCACTATCACCATTGACTTACGCATAAACGCTTATACAAACCCAAAAAGTGTAAAAAGCATCTAAATTATTTCATAAAATTTGAAGGTATTGTTTTTCAAACATACATACAGGTATATCATTAAATAATTCGCTAATTCTTTGATATCCATAAACCAGAAGAATCTCCCACAAAGGGGATGGAGACTTCAAATGGAGTCAACCATTTAGGAAACCCCATTTGAAATTCACACTCCCTCTTCCATATAGGTGTATGGATTTCACCCGGAATAGCCCAACGACACACAGAATGTCAGCTTGGTAAAAAAAGTAGTCCTCCTATAATAGTTTCAAATGTTTTAATATTACAATTGTAGTTCCGCAAGTGCCTAATAAAGCACAAACACGCCCTTGATAACCAATATACATATATTGTAATTAACAAAGTATGAAAACAATATTTTGTTTTGAATTTTCAGAGTATAGTATTGAATTGGTTCTAGTAAAATTACTACTTTAAATGGTTTTAGAGCTCCTTTGGTTATTTCTAAATAAAAAACAATGGCAACTGTAACTTGTGGGTTTCATCTATTGTTTCCATATTGTGATTCAAATTTAAGTGATCTCTGTGATATCAAATACCGATCACCTTTGTACTTATGGTAACACTTAAAAAGCAAACAATAATTGCGACTGTTGCACCTGTACAAATTCTATACCAGATGCTAAAATGTAGAATTCTATTACAAAATGATACGGGATCCAAGAACGCACAAACAATGTCATCTAGGAAATAGGGACCATGTCCTTACAAATCTATTGCCTTCATAAACGGCACGTATGAAGTATGTGCAAATCAATATATGATTTTGTCCATGTTCAGAAAGGTGTCTTTTTTGGTCACCAATTTGAAGGCCTTCAACAGAGTTATAACGTGGTTACAGGCCTAACAAACATAAAATTGCACGACCTTAAAAAAATGGTTTTGCAACTAAACTAAGTGTTCATTACCACGTGACAATACCACGAATTGGTACAACGTGACTATTGTGCAAGTAAAATCTGAATCACAACAAAGGTTTTCTCAGACGAATACCATATGAAAACTTTTCTGCGGTCCTGTACCCATACATTTTAGGTGCACAGTCGTCCATGCATCACTAAGCATGCGTGAGCACACGATCGACCATCTCTCTATTTTTGTGTGAAGTCTCTTGCGGAAGCACCCAAACAATGTCTACAGCAATGTCGACATTCCCTCGCTGGGTATACTTATCAAATCAAAATCATTTGACGAATTTGTCCTAAATTGTCCTACTGGTTGCAAACTTCACCTTATCAATAGAATGAATCTTATATCATGCGAGAGGTTTTGAATTAGGGAAGAGACTGACAGTTGTAATAATGTGTTTGTTTTGTTTTGCTTTAAATGAATGATGAGCTGTGGACAAATAAGTAGTGCAAAATACCAAAAAGTAGCAACTTGCAGACTTGGTAGAGCGGCGCTGAAAAAACAAACTATTGAGCTCATAACAAAGAATAACATTTGTGGGATTGACATATGCCTATAGCTTGATTGATATTGCTGCTAAACTCATGCAGAAGGAGCATTTGGATTTTAAAATGGGTTAGTTTTAGTAGGGTACAGATTAAACGGGGATAAATCAAGGTCATCGCAAAGGACAACCAACGTTTTAACATGCTATTCGTCAGTCCGCACAGAGCTAGGGGACAAAATACTAGAGGGGAGGCATATTGAAATGCACAAAGATCCCATAAAAGTATCATAATACACGTTTTAAATTATGACACTCTTAAGGGATCTAAATTGAGCGTTTATTGCGTTTCGACAGTATTTTTGTGGGACATGAGAGCACATCAGACTATCGAATTGCATTCTGAATACGAAGCATGTCTTTCTGATATCAAATAATTTTCATTTTTGAAAATCACAATATAATACAAATTTTATGACAAATTATAAAAATTTGATATTTTTCACATTTTGATATATAACAGTCCTCGAAGTAAATTATATAAATCTAATGACATATTCTTAAAGTGTATGTAGCAGGGAGGAAAAGCCGACGGTCAATTGAAAATGTTGACCTTTCATATTGAAGATATGGATTTTTGTCCCCAAAAAGACCTTTTTTTTTTTTTTTGGTGTTTTGGAAAAAAAATCCATATCTTCAATACGAAAGGTCAAAATTTTCAATTGATCGTCGGCTTTTCATCCCACCTACATACACTTTAAGTATAAATCATCAGATTTATAAAGTTTACTTCAAGTACTGTTAAATATCAAAAATATCAATTTTAATGATTTGCCATAAAATGTGTATCAAATTGCGAATTTCAAAATATCAAAATTATTTGATATCAGAATGACATTCTTCGTATTCAGAATGCAATTCGATATGTCTGATGTGCTCTAATGTCCCAAAATAAATACTGTCCAAACGTTCATACCCCAGCCCTTAATGCTACAATAAAGCAATCAAAATATTGTAAGCATAGCAAGTGCTCTTGTGTACCTACTAGACTCAAATTTATTTGTATAATGAGATGTGTTGTTGGCTCACCCGTGAAATATATACAATCAAATATATCACAGGGCACAGAATGTGATACATTGAAATGCCTCTACTGTTTAAAATTATTGTATCAAAATAGTGGGACATCATTACGCCTGTCATATTTTTGGCGGATAATAAAGCCATATTGTAACGTATAATATTTCCATAAGAAATAGAATTGTATTTATCACCACAAAATGTTCTTCTCTGTCAGCTATGTCCTCTTTAATTCTGGCCCAAATAGATGAGACAATAGGCCTACAAAGAAAATTCCTATCGCATATGTCGCCGATGCTGGCCACTCTGTCGAACGTGACACATGTCGGTTCTTTTGATGCGTTATGACCTTCCCGCCCGCGCACGTTTAATTTCTTTTTGCAACCATAACGGGCCGCATTAACAGATACGGTCCGAGGCAAGGTTCATTATTGATCGGAGATTATGTTACAATACTGTAAAACTTCGTCTACAAGCATATAGAGTATTTTTGATGAAAGCTAAATTAATCCAGGCGCCATCCATCGACATCATTATAACATTATGGAGTTTGAGCAAATAAATTACCGATACAAGCATATACAAACAAGTACTATTGTAAAACCAATCTATTGTATTGGCATATTCACGGCTGTTTCATATTAATTCAGCTTTCATCAAAAACACTCTATATGCTTGTAGACGAGGTTTTACGGTATGGCTTTAAGATGTCGAATCATAGCTTTACGCGCTACTAATGACCTATAACAGGTAATTTTCGTCAATTTGGCACGTTTGATGGAGTCATGCGCAATGTGATACAACGCATGCGCAAATATTAATTATACTATCACGGTTGTGCATGTGTGTGTTTTACAAGCGAAGGAATGTAATAATGCCAGGCCCATTGTCGTTCGGGAAAACAAAGTGCAACTGGGATCGGAACCGCTTTAATTATGTGAAACGTAGTCTCCATCCCAGGTAGTAATATTAACCTCGCGCACATGATTTATTGCGTGTATATGCAAATCGACTGGGGCTAGACTCTCATAAAATATTAACGTATCAAAGTGGAGTGGCAATAAAGAACTATTTACCTGGGACTGATATTGTATAGTGGTTTTGTAAGTTTTTGTGTCTGATAAGTTTATATGTTATTACTTTTAACAAACGGTACATAACATGAGCAAAGGAGTCTGCATTTGCTTTACATGACATATCTAAACATTTTTATAAACCAAGCAGTACAACATTCTTACAAATAACTGCTTCATTGCACGCAAGACTTGCAATCTACTTTGGTCAATTAGAAATATTGTTATACTGAGCTCAGAAAAAAATACAGTGTTGCCGGGTTGGTTTGTATTGTGTGAGAAACTATGTATAAAATTTTAGGTATGATTATGCCCAAATAAACATCATTGCAAGATACTTTAAATATTCTTGCTTAATCATTGACGCATTCATACCTAGAAATAACTCAATACAAATAAAAATCTGACATTATCGTCAAAAAAGTCGATAAACAAAAATGGTGGTAAAGAAAAGCAGTGATTGCAATACAGCAACCGAGCAAAACAATGCCCACCGTTTGATCAACCTATTTCACGATATTGCCTTATATTTAAAGGGAGGGGTATTAGAATTTATAAAGTCAAGACAGAAATCTCTGAATGTGCATACTTTTAGGTTATAATGCACACACATTTCACTATTATTGAACGGTACCACCACAGCCCCACTATTATAAAAAAAACGATCACATCAAAGTTGTCTAGTACTCGTCTTGCTTCTAAATTTTAGTACCAAAACATAAACAGTATTATAAGTGTAGTTAGAGTTCAATCTAGCGATTTCTTGTCATGTTGTAAAGAGGTATATCAGACATTAATACTACTGTTTTTTTACTACTGATGTTTTCTAATGTAACTTGAACAACAAATGATAACGTAACTATATACTTAGTGACAAACAAGCACACAGCGGTAAATTTGGTCCCGTTCGATTTTTTTCTGAAGTGGCGGCTACAAAATTGTATATTACGACAACAATGTAATTATTTACATGACTCCTGTATGAGCCACTTATTATAAACGATTCTTGGCATTTACGCCACTTTGTCCACAAAAAGTACATTTGCTAGCCTTATATGGCATGATAAACTTATACTTCTCACAGTAACACGTATATGTTCGTTTCACATAAGCCAGATTGAGTTCAGCATTATATTGGACTATACGAAATCAAAGGCGTTAGTTTTGTTATAAGCAACAATAAATGGGAAAATAATAACATTGTGTGCACATGAGGTATTCACTGAATAAAACACGAGAATCTGGAGACGAGACAAAAAAAATCGCCAGGGGGATGTTCAATATAGGGTGTGGCGGAAAGCACTTTTTTCTCGGATCAACTTGGAACTCTCGGGGAATGTTACTAGGGTACATAATACTATTGTGCTGAAATATGATCAGTCAGATCGAAGCATGCTACATACTAGTCTTTAGCAAAACTATATGGTAGCTAATTTGAGACGAATTGCTATCTGGAAATGTTCTAAAGGGTCTGAACAAAATACCCAATGTGTTTAATATTGGCTATGATGCCATCTGAATGCCTACTTTTCCCACGTTGATCTGACTGATTTCTCTATATGGAGTTATAAAGTAAGAAATAGCAAATAAGTAGAGATTTTGTTAAAATCTACTGCCTGGGCGAAAAATGCTTCGATAGTAGTATATACAACAGTAAATTCTCGGAGAGTTACAAATCGATCCGACAAAAAAAGGCGTTTTTTTGCCACACCCTATAGTTCAATTACTGTAATTTGCTCCTTAGTTGTTTGTTTCTGTGGCGTACTAAGGTAAAGCATTAACATTTCCAAGAAAATGTTATTGGTCAATAAATGAACCAAGCAACTTACTTAATGATTTATACATTGTCATTAACATTGTAACTACATAATTATAGCAGTAATTTTAAACCCATATTGCTTAAACATACATTATTTATATGAATTAAAAAAATTAAATTAATCTTACCACAGAAACATGTTACCTGCTTGTGAAACTGATCAACAAATAATAGAGATAATTACCTCAGTCTTTCGATACACAGGTATTCGCTGTCGTAGTGCACGTTAGTAACCATGATTGGTTACTGCTCCAAGCCTTGGCTCATACACCTGTTCCGAATTTTGATATGCCATGGGCTTTGTGTTGTGATCATTTCGATCAGTGGTTCGTAACAAAGAAAGCGTGATCCAGTTGACGTGGCACCGGTCATATTCTAACGTGCACTACGACAGCGATACGGCTTCAAGCATTAGGTTTCACTGCCTGAAGAGAATTGAACACAATCTGTCATGAATTGACACAGTTGGGTCCTGACCTGGGATTAGTTTTGAGGCAATTTGTGGTTAAATGTTGATCCCTCACTACAAGAGTTATTACCGTCGATTTGGTTGAAAAGGGATGTGAGACATGAATACTTCTGTTCGGGCAGTAAAACCTAATGTTCCAGTTGATGGATCGACCAAAGATGACGTGTAATCGACACAGTAAGCTTAAATGGAGCTATTTTGTGGCCTTGGTCATATTTGGTATAGCAGTTGAGTCGTTGAAAACGTTTTTTAGTTTGAATGACTTCTTTCTCCAATATTGCGAATATATATCTCAAATTAATCTTATTTTTGATGATGGGGTTAAACATATTGTGCTTTATATTTACCAATGATGAACAAGATGCAGAAATTAAACAATAATCTTGTGTAGACAAAAACATCTCATGGACTAAGTACCCATAATATATTGTCATAAGATGTTCAAATTCGTACATCCCTTTCATAAAGGGACATTCAGAGAGCCAGTCGAATAGGAGTAACTATCTGAAAGTCGGACATTATAACCTTCCAGATTTCTTAATATTCAATATGTCGATATGTCCCAAAAATAAAAGATGTAACGGTATTCTTCCGATCGATTTATCAATCATTTTTAAGCATCTTCAGACAATTTGACTACAGATATGTTTGGTCCTTGGTGGGTCTCTGAAAGTACCTTTATTATTATCAGCTTGGTTGAGGCTAGTGTGTATCTAACCAGTTGGTTCAATTACCTGTTTCAATGATACATACTCATAGAGAGGGTATACATAGCACTTTTCAAATCCCTTTTGCTTAGGCCTAATAATGAAAAATGTCACAATTACAGTATTTGTCCACTATAGATTTATGGTTAAATCAAACCAAAATTAAAACTGAAATACATAGTGGCATTAATACTTCATTTAATATTGCAAAAAGTAGTTTTTGGCTTTGACCGATTCTGACCGTTTACAATGTCTGTCGAAATTGCCAAATCATTAATTGGTCGATGTACCTATTCAACTTGATTCGCACCTCTACTGAACAATACAAGTAACACAATGTATAGGTTTCAAATAATACACTTGTTCTTAATTAAAATACGTGGTAAAGCTATTATAAAGATTGCATGAAAAATTAATGATAAAATCTTAAACAAATGAGTTGTATAATCGAGTTGTATAATGGATTGAAAATATAAACTTACTTAGTAATTTGATTTTTTATATAAAACAGTTTGGCGCAAAACTGCAAAAAGGTCTGCATTGCTGAGAATGCGGATCACATTGGGACACTGAAAGATTCGGCATTTTCAGCTTGCCGTGAAACCTTGAATGACAATAGGGTAACATTGTAAAAACAAACAAAACAATTCCAGTTGTCATTACCTCGACAGAGACTTGGTAACAAGAAATGATGCAGTTAAAAGTTCTTCAAATATCACTTACAAATTGTTGTTAGTCCAAAAGACAGTAGACATACATGTAATTAGTGCAACGTGTTACACGTGCTTCCCTTTGGTGTGCATGGCGTGTGTATAATGAATGGCATCACAATCTATATTTTGATGCACTGTAGAAAATGGACTATTCCGATTGAAATCCGTACACCCCCTATGATTTCAAATAGAGTCACCCATTCAGGTGACCCCATTTGAAAGCCATACTCCCTGTGTGGATGATTAAGGTCAAGTCTGCCATAGGAGGTGTATGGTTTTCAAATAGAATAGTTTAATATATAGAATAACAAAATAGGATGCTATACGCACCGGAAGTAAAACGCTCGCATGACCCTCACGGTCATTGTAGATTTTCTGTTTTGAAATTCAGACAACATGGTGCTTGAGAATTCTGTGATAAGCGGATATTTCTTGTTTTAAACCAATTGTCGCCATCGAGGAACGCGAGCACACAAACGTAAATTAAAAACGGACATTTCATTAAAATGTTGCTTCCTTGTAAATGAACGAAATCACAATGCGTTTGGTGTATTGTTGTGTAATAGCATATGCCATTGCAAGTAACTTCGATGCGAACATGGTTTCAACAACACAACACCATCATAAAGCCTACGACGCTCTTTTTCAAAACTACTATAATGATTGCTTTATCACCATCAACCTCCTTCTCATCCCCGCATCATTACATTTTGTGCGCGCTAGCCCTGACATATTGGCTGTAGAAGTAGTGATGTTACAGAATTAATTACCATAGCAATAGATGAATATAAATTTTGAATGTATTGCCCTGCACTACAAGTTGGCTGCACTCATCACCTGTCATGTTTGTGTATTTGTGCAATAATAGAGTAAATACAATACCGCTCTTTTCAAAGACACTAACCGTACAGGTGTGAGTAGTGCACAGTGTCGACAACGTGTATAATAAATATTTTTTCCCTGAAATGAATCACGTCTTAATACATGTATTCAATTCCATTTAAATCAATATTCTATTATTGACGCAGATAAAGAAAGTTGCATAGTATCTCACTATGGTGCTGTGTATTATAGACTTGTGATTTAATATTCTATAGCCGGTGCTTGCGCACGTGGATCTGAGCTGAATGGGCTATGCCTGTTCTTTCATATGATTATAATTCTCAAACAGTTGAATATATCACATTGTTATCGTACGATTTAAAAACATTTTGGTGAAAATGCAGTAAAATTTATGTGTTGAAAGAAAACGATAATCGTATCTTAGTTAATTGAAATTCCAGTGAGTTAATTGAAAACAAAACCTGGGTTTTACCTGAAACAAATCGAATTTTCTTGTAATGGCAACACCATATGGGGCACTGAGCATGCGCAGATCGTATAACAGTGTATGTATGGAAACGTTGCGGTATCTCATATCATGTAAGTGATATGCTTAGCCTGAGTTGCTCGGCCTATCTCGAACAAAATCGCCATGCGTAGCTGCTGAAGAACGAGTGGATTCGCCGTATCACGGCAATTTTTGACACGAATCAGCATAATTTAAAATTTCTATAGAATTGCGATCCAGGTATAGAGGCCCTGTATGCTTTTATCGATTGGCTCCAAACAAAGGATTTGAACCGGTGTCCTTCACCGTAATCATGGCGCAGTGCAGTCCATTCAATCAAATGTTGTCATCAACCTCGTGGTGCGTTCGTTATGTGTGTTAGACGAACTGTTGCGGTAGATTGCAATCATGCTTTTGTTGAATGGATTTGAGTAGTCCGCCATATTTAAGGTATGATACGTCATATGCACAACCTCTATTTATGCCTATTCTAATGCGTCTAATGCGGGGCAATATATTCAAAAATTAATAACTTTTCACTATGGTAATTAATCCTGTTACATCTACGGCGAAAAGTCACCTTGATAGTGGATTATTGTTTAAGCCATTATCTTTCACGTTGGCACATTATGCAAACAGTTGATAAAAAGGGTTTTCATGTGCAATTTTAGCGTACTAAAATAACTAGTCTTGTTACAAATTGGTGTAAATAAAATATTGCATTTTCGCAATTTCAAGAAGAACGATTCGCACGGTGGAGCCACTAAAATCATACATCCACGTTTGGGTACACATTTAAATGCTATAAAAACTTCGAAGAAAAGGATATCATCTGTTGCACATATGTTTTAACTTGCTTCTTTTAAGAAATACACGAGGGTCATTCAAAAAGTGTCTGCTTGCGTCAATATGACAGCCTTCTGTTATTATCCACGATGATACTCATGGGTTTTTATCAAACTTGCTTATTGTCTTGATCACACCGCAAAATCTGAAAAATGTATGATACTCGTTTTGTAGGTGAAACTTTAATGTATAATCATGAATATTTCAAAAGGCTACTATTTACAAAACGTCAATTTTATACGGTACATCATTTTGAATGACCCGCGTATGACTCTACATTTCAAAAAATATCTTTTTTTGCACTTATGAGGAACACATTCAAATCAGAACACTTTAATATACCACATAAATGGAAAATAATTTACGTTTATACAAAAACGTAAAATTCTAATACAGCATTCATCGCGCCTTTTTCTATATTAGTCTAACAACATCCAATTCATCAACAGATCAAAACAAATACAATCTTATGTATTATTTGTTACTATCCATGTTTAAAAAAAATACATGTCCAAATGTGTAGTCGGCTTTCTGCACCAATATGGATAAAAAGGTATAATTATTGTTTTATCTGCTGGCGAGACAGAAACTGAAAACGCAATTATGA
This sequence comes from Amphiura filiformis, assembly GCF_039555335.1. Classification (NCBI taxonomy): domain Eukaryota; kingdom Metazoa; phylum Echinodermata; class Ophiuroidea; order Amphilepidida; family Amphiuridae; genus Amphiura; species Amphiura filiformis. The sequence continues at coordinate 9,077,556 of NC_092639.1, read as the reverse complement.
CCGTCGCAGCACATTGCTCACAATTGCTGTACCAACCCTGCAATATTATTCATGCCAATCCGTCCTCAACGACTACTTGGTCTGATGTAGTTACTGTTTAATCTGTCGTCAAGACTGTCAGGTGCAGACATTTGTAGCGTTTTCCATAGAAATTGTAACTTTTTGGTGGAGAAAGTTACAGAGAAGAGGTCAGCTATTTGGAGTCCCTGAGAACTTGCTTATACGCATGCGTGGTAAATGAAAAACAGCATCACATACAAACGCTCATCATGTCGTTATTTTGTTGTATCTCACACGACAACAGCGGCTAGCCGCAATTCCGGCCTTCCTAGCGGGAATCACAGGAACAAAAATGGCGGTAGTCACGTGACATGAAATCAAGCCTGGAAAATATCCCTATGCAATGGTTGGCGTCTAAATGTTCAACTACGCTGCAACTAGAGAAATGCGTTAACACATGAAATAAAGCCGCTGCATTCAAAATATCTATTGATAAAAAGATGATTACTGCTAAAGTATAAGCAGTAAGTTAGGGTACCAACTGCCCTGGTCGTTGCGGAAAACAACATTGCACTGTAAAAATAACACGAACCAGAAATTCTAAGTGGTTCCTTCATTATTTCATTAAATACGTGCCAATGTCAAATTGAAGTCTAATTGAATTCACTTTTTTAAAAAGTTTCAATTCAGTTTTCTTCACTGATTTTGACTTGCCTTCTCAAGTAGATTTCTAAACATTTTTGAGTTGACAAATCGCGGAAATGAGTCCCTGTGCATGAGAATATATATTTGTTGTTGTGCCTCGTCAAATGTTGTAGGACTAGGTTCCGTCATGTTTTTATTCACTACTTCTCTTACTTGTGAGTCCAAACTAACCTGAAAAATTAAAAGGAGAATGATGATTTATATTAGTATTTGAAAATTTGCGCTGGAGTGGAAACACACACACCAGTGTAGATAAAACTGGGTATAATTATAGACTTTTCCATGCATAATCGGACGCAATGATGTCACGGATGCGTCAAATTGTTGACGTCATTACTATCGGGAAATAATACACACACGTTGGTTACCCTTACTTATTATGGTCAAATTAAGAGAACATTTTACAAATATTTATAACCTTGAATGGCATAACCAATGGACGCAAGCTCAATAATTATATTACTTAGGACATAGATATTAGCTGAACAGATGTGTACAGTGCTGTCAACCACAGTAAGCACATTGACAGAGTCTATCTACAAGCAATCACGATAATACCTATGTCCGCTATAATATGGCCTACGCAACGTCGAGATCGAATTTCTCAATATCGTATTAATTGCCCTCTATATAATGGTGACACGTGACACAACTAGTGTCTAAGCTATAACTGATATCAATGCTTTACGAGCGAGTGAAATATTGATGATATTATTAGGTTGATGTCACTAATAAATTGGTTATTATCTATGGGATAAAACAAAGGTCTAATTGGTATGCATAGTATCATTGACATGTGTCCATAATGCATGTTTAATACCAATAGAATGGAAAACCAATAAAGTCAGTGTCTTTTTGTTTTCTTTTCACCACTCGGGCATTGAATCATACTGGAGGTGTTCTCTTCTATGCGAACGTAGGTCTATTTTGTGAAATCAGTACTGTTAAGATTCCTGCACATAATGCCCATAAGCTGATAAGCATTACACATTCATGAAAAAAGCTGGAAAAGCATGTAAGCTTGGACAAAAAGACGTGAAAATGGGCTGGAAAATAACATTACGGGAATTTTGACATTGTTTCCGACAAGAAATTGATTCTCATGCCTGATAACAACATCCCCAAAATACAGGGTTTCTGTTTAAAATAAGGTAACACTCAACCAGGTCCGTCGATTATACATTATGTAATAGTTGTCAATGTTCTTCCCATATGAGTTCAGATTTAGCTTTGTCACAAGGTCGAAAATGTGGTAGCGTATCCCATTACAAGTTACAAGAACTTAAAATGGGCGGGAATACAAAAACGCGGAGAAGCTTTGGTCCAGAAAATACCCAGAAGGCGAAGGCTTCAGTATTAAATTATTGGGTACCAACACATTAGTACCACTATTGTCTTGGTTAAATCACAGTGACGGGAGAAAGTCGCACATACGTGGTGATCGAAAGAAAACCACTGGGACTGAAAAAGTTCAACTGCAATGGCAAGATACTACCGTATTGTGTGAAAAACTTATAACGCGTAATGAACAATAAGAACGTTTCATGACGTAAATAAAATTCCTTTTTGAGGTAGTCACGTAACCTATCAGTGCAGTTATTTACTTCAAGATTTTCAGGGTTTTTGTAAATAATTTCGTAATCTCTGGAAGACCTACTGCCTTCTTTCACTGTGGTTTTCTTTAGATGGATCTCTGGATCACCACTTCTGGGCAATTTCCTCTTTATTTTGACACATCACCTAAGCCAAGTCACCACTTCCGTAAAATGCATGCAAGTCACCAAGCACCATCTCAACAAGTATTCTATAGATGGGGAAATATACTGGCTCCAAAGAAAAGAAAAGCAATCAAGGTGGAATGGAGTCAGAGAACTTGAACAAAGAGAGCGACATTCTGATACTCTGTAGAGGTCAAACAGACTGAGCAGGACTTCGTTTCAAAAAGAACCAGAAACTATTAAGGGACATGAAACCCCAAGAACACAGGAAATGCCTCACTAGTCTGGTAAAAGACGTAGATGAAGATGACATGCTTGTGTACCTCTATGGCTGCGCCAAGCAAGGACAATGGCTCAGATGGGACTCTGCCATGCAAGTAGATACATCTTGTATGGACACCAGAGTTCCTATCATTCCATGTCAATGCCATCCACGACCAACTTCCATCACCAACTAATTTGAAACTCTGGGGAAAGACCAACCTTGGATCCTGCCATTTATGTCATCATAATAACTGTACTCTATTCCATATCTTAAATGGATGCGACTATTCTCTGCAGAGTGGTAGATACAACTGGAGACATGATCAGACACTGATCGGAAGTCGTACATTCCTCCAGAAGATACCAACTATATGACTACTATCAAATTCCGCACTGCAGATGGTGTAACCTACCGGAATCCAGCACTGCCTCTTTCAAGAGATACAACAAACCTCTTACAGAAAATACCAAGATCTTGTAGCCAATTGCGAAAATAGGGGATGGTGTACGCACTACTTCCCAATTGAAATTGGAAGCAGAGGTATCTATAACACATCGCTGACAAATTGCATCGCTGCTCTTGGAGTACCAAGTGGAAAGAGACGACGTAACATCATGGATGTGGTCTATAAAACTGCTCTCAGAACCAGCTATGTGATATGGTTATGCCGTCAAAATAAAGCATTCCGACAAATTGACCTAATTCAAAGCTGGGAACCGTCTACAATTGAAGATAAAGAAGACGTACCAGTACAAGACACTCAGACTAAATATGCCAAATGACACTCCAACTGATAGTAAGACTAGGTTCCTGTGACCAGTCATTGTCCTTAATGACATTGCACATCCCAGTTCCAGCAGTGGAAGCTCTGCTCAGCTGACTCTAGCTCAAGGGTCTGCTGGGTAATATAGGGGCATTGACTTGGCACGCTAGTTTACGCCACTCATACCAGCTGTTCCTAGCCTGAATGTAAGACGGAGTGCCCAATCTCTGAGGATGGTTTAATTACATCTACCTCTGCGGGAAGCGGGACGGTTGGGATCCCTCAAAACCGGTTTAACCCACCAGAGTCTGGTCCTAAGTCCAGAGACCTCAGAGAGTTGTTTGATCCCTACCCAAGACAAGGAGACATGCAGCTCAAGAAATACTTCCCGAGACACCTTCAAAGAGGCATTATAATGAGGTGCTCATCTGTGTTAGGGTGAAATAAGGCACCGAAGGTGACTGCGCTAGTGCTCTACCAATGAATTACTTCTCTTTGGCTTCAATATCATGAACATGATGAATATGGAAGCCGTTTATGTTACACCACCCTTGCGTACACCATATTAAACATATATCATGTTTAGGCTATTGTATTATTTCATGGAAAGAATCTCAGACATCTATTATGTATGTATAGTCAATAGGACCCGTGTGTTACCTAATTTTATCTCTATTTTGAAGATATTGCCATACTGATATGGCCAGTGTGTGTAATTTTAATTAGCAATTAAAATTGCTATTCAGTTCGTACATTTGAGTTGAATCTCTCAAATATTTCTATTCATTTTCTGCTATAAAGTTACCTCTTTTGGTGACAAAATCGATATGTAGTCTTCATAAATTAGCCTAGCCTTTTCTTCAACAACTGATGGATTCATTTCCTTATGTAGTTCTTCACATGCTAGCCAAAAAAGCAAATTTTCTTCACTGTATTCTGAACGTAGGAACTCTCGAAACTTCCGCCGCCCTCCTGCAAAAAAGAAGAATTACAAAAGTATTATTTTCGCCCTTCTGAAAGCTCTCAAAATAAGTTTTGAATGTGATTCTTTTCATTATTTTGTAAATTTGATTCCACTAAAATAGATCTGAACATCATGACTTTGATGGCATAGATTGAATCAACTCATTTATAATCATTGCATTAAATTACGATTATAAGACACGGTAAAACATTTGCAGCGTTGCTCGTTTTTGACGGAACAATGCTAGTTTTCTTTGGTACTGTTGTTTCAAAATATTAAAGCATTTATGCATCTTTTCGACGGATACCTCTTTAGAAATCTATTGTTAAGAGCACGTTTCTTTATGTATATATAATCATATTATTATGGCTGTTTATATTTCCCAGCTATTGTCGCGTCGCCTCACCTCATAGTGCTCTTAATTATAATATTTATGTTGACCTGGATGATGCATGTTAAGTAGAAATATACACGTAGAACATGTAATTCGTTATTGTATGGTATCAAAACTGACTAAACCATGTAAAAAGCATCCTTTTAATAACAAATGCAAAGTGCAGAGAAATGTGAATTCTCGTAAAGAATCCATAGTTAAGAGTAATATTGCTTTTTAATGAGAATTGTAAAACATATGCTCATTTTGGCTCGGGATATGCGGGTATTTCTCACCACAAACCCTGACTCCCTCCACATTTTCCAAATGTATTACGATTTATGCCTTCAAGTAAGTCATTAGAAACGCTTTTGTACTAAATTATATAGCAAATCTCTGAACTTGTTCAATTATATGTCGTCAGTGACATTTATATATAAAGGCAGTCCAATTCGGAAACCATAATACTCAGTGTATATTTAGAGTGTGGCATTTAGAGATGGAGGTACTTGGACTGAGTATTATTGGTCAACCCAGGTTGTCTGATATCCCTACGTAGTGGTCTGGGATGGTACTTAACACAAATGACCATACGGGTATGTTTCCTCGGAAAGACCCCTGTTTTTGGACCGCGCAGCTCCATAAGACTTCTGAATGAACCAAACAAATTAACCAAAGACACTTAAATTGATAATTCCCTCATCTTTTGGTTTTTCCAGGCGACTTCCAACAAAAAAGACACAAAAAAAGACCCCTGATTTTGAATATTCGCAGCTCCTAAAGACCCCTTTTAACCGTTACAACGTCAGGTCCCAAATACCCAACATCTCCCATGGGGGAGGGGGGAGCAAACCCACCACAAATATGATGATTTGAACCCCGCCCACCCCACCCCGAGTGATCTGCTCATATTTTGTGGGGCATATAGTGTGATAAATAGTTTTCAAAGAGATGACATGAAGGATGTGTCTGTTGAGTACATTATATCATGCAAGATTAAACACACTTCCTCTTTACAAAACATGTATTCTACCTAAATACAATATGTATTAATAGGTACACATTTGACACAACATTGCCAAACAAAATATGCAGCTGATATTCAGCGTGATAAACGACTGGCTATTTTCATAAACGGAAAGATAGATGGCAACCTTTGAAGAGTTGCTTTAATAACATCCCAGAATGCATTGCGTTTAATTAGGACGTTTACAGGTGTGAGAAACGTCACGCATGTCATTTTCTTGCGCATAATATTTCATAATCTTTCCACGATGTGTCGATGTCGTCTGGACTTAGTAGACATCCAAACATTATGTCTAGTTGCCTGTCTCATTGGTGGTGGTTTTAGGTCTAGAGATAGAATTGCAGGCTATAGGCCTGGCTGTTAACATGCATCCATTTCTTATGTCGTCATTTCATTCAATTAAGTCCTTTTTACGATCCTCTCCTGGTGCTACTTTTTACCGTGATTATTCAGCATTGAAATTGTATTTTATTTAATATTTGAAAACGGATCGAGATAATCGAGACAATATTTGAAAATAGATCGGGGTGGTCTATGTTTCCCCTGGCAGGACGTAAGATGATGATACGAGGCATTAATATAACGAAAGACAGAGATTAAAAAAAATAGTTCGCGTCTGAAATTCTGACAACTAGACAGAAAATGCCGTACTGCGCAGCTCGGCAACCAATCACGGCGCGCCTCTGCCCTGACGTCAGACGCGAACTACTCTTTTTATCTCTGTCTTTCATTATAGTTCATCATGAGGATCAAATTAAAGGATGCGGACCTGATAAAAAATTCATTATATAAACACGCTCAGGTGGACTGGATGCTTTAATGAAGGATTGAAAATCATCAATAATTAAGCTTCCTGAATTCACATAGTTATCAGGGGCGTAGGAATACAATTTGCGGCGCCCAATACGACAATGTGCACAAAATTAATACATTTACTATTTTTGGTAATCAGCGTGACTTTTGGCTTTACCTTTACCATGTTTACACAAACCGAAGGTAAATGGGGAAGGAGCTGTTGGAACCCCCTTAAGTTTCTATTTTAAACATCATACCGCTATAGTTTTTTATCAATGTATAGCTATGTGTCTTCCATATCCAGTGATACCAAAATAAGTACAAACATCCCCCACATAATGTCACTACGATGTTATTGTAAGCGCGCCATCGCAAAATTTGGAAATTTTGGCTATGCACAAAAGAATAGGATATAGGCAAATTTGATTTTCAGTTACGATTATAGGATTTTCACCTGATTTTGTCCTAAATAATGAAAGGAACTATAATTCAACTACCAAGTTAAATGTGGACCTGACCAACCCACCCCATCTATGGGATTTTTGATGTCGGCCCTACCATGCCTACCCTGGGTAAGGTGCTAGAGCACAAAGGATGGATCTACGATTAGCTAAGTCGTTTGGATGTAAACTAATGCTTGTCGTAGATCCATCCTTACAATGATAAGGCCGTATAAAATTAATATTTTGGTTCTCGTCCAGAGGATTTTCATGAATTGATGAGGGAGGGAGGGGGTTTTTTTTTTTTTTTTTTTTCAGTGTAAAATCAGCATTGTCTGTAGTTTTCGGTCTTTTCCAACAGTGTTCGAGGAAACGATGAGGCACCTTTTTTTTTTCAAATGTGAGATTCTGAGGGATAAACCCCCTAGAGTACCACAAAAAGACTTGGAAGTGGTCCTTGTTCTCTAATAAACTTATTTATATGTATGAAAAATTCATAAATCATTCCAAAGTCTAAAATAATTGAAAAATATAAAAAAAATATATAAAAATCTGACAAATCCCAGAAATTGAGGAGGGAGGGGACAAGAACCAAAACATTAATTTTATACGGCCTAACCCATCCGATTTTTTTTTATGTCAGGTGAAAACCTTGGGCATGTAAGGACGGATGGTACACACACCTTCGTGGTACTAGGGGTAAACGGTCTCACATTGCCATTTTTAGGGGTCGCAGAATCGATTGATTTCCCGGATTGATTTATGTATGGTCATACGTATATAAATAGGTCCCTCTAACATGGTGCCCGGGCACGTGCCCCTAGCATACCTAGTAGCTGCGCCCTGTATCTATACATTTCCCTGCTCCACAGACATCGATTTTGATCATTTACAATTAAATACCCATTGTTGCACATAATTAAGTCTCGCATAATTATAGGACGAACGTATGTGAAAATCATATGACCTCTGCCAGGCAATGCATTATGGAATATGATTAACTCTTCCAGTAGTGTTTTTTTTTTCACTTACTTGCAGTACTCATTAATGTATCAAACGATCTAGCCCAGTTTCTTATTTCATCTAGCGAAGGACTGAAAAATAAAGATAAACATGATATCAGAAGAAAGACAAATATTTTATTATCGTTTTTAATACCTTGATATGTTACATACATTTAAAAATGTTCAAAATATCAATTTTTTTATAATTTGTCATTAAATTTGTAGCGAATTTTTGTTGTTGTTGTTGTTTTGCAAAAGTGGATTGACGATGCCCACATGGATTAGTGACAAAGCAATTTCGGCAATTCCTGGAAAGCTTGGCAATTCAACCCTAACTGCGTCGTCGTCAATGCGTAGTATCCATGTGCGCATCATTAATCCACTTTTGCCAAAAAAAACCCAAACATTTTACTTGCATAACAGTTATAGAAATCTGTCGGTCGGGCTCGAGTACAGGGTTTGATTTTTCGTCGCCTATCGAAAAAAAAACATACATCGAAAGTTCCAGCAGATTTGAGGAAAAAGTTTATTCAATTAGTTCATGGCATATTGGATGGTCCAGGGGAAAAGTTGTCTATACTCATGTTACCGTCTTGCCATGGTCTGTCCTGCTGTCTGCTGTTTCCTGGGAAATAAATATTTCCAATTTGGGCCTTTAAGTAGGGACGAGAATCGCGTGTTAAGTCTGTTTTGAAAGGCTCTGCGAGTTACTTTTTAAATGAAGATTTTAAGAAAAACCATGCAAATCAAGAACATCAACTGCGTAATCTACCTCCTTTGACACATTTTTAAAAATATATATTTAAATATTAACAAAGGGGCTTTTGTTTGTGGCAGGATAGCTGCAGAATATGACTGTAAAAATATGCAGTCAATGTGCGACAAAGACACACTCATTATAAACTACTACTGTCTGTTCATTTCCACTACAAGAAAATATAAGATATCGGAAATATGGCAACAAAACCCATATTGCTCAGTTTGCATGTTTGAGTAGCTCAATAATATATCACATTGGAAAACGATGAGTTGACACACCTTTACAACTCCCATAGGTGAATTAAACAAGTAAAGCGTAAAAAGTGTCGCATCCTCTGTTGGACGTGATAGCAGACAAGAGTCTCACAGGGTGCGTGTCAATTAGTGGTAACAAAATGCAACAACAGTATAGAAATATAAAAACCGACGCTTTGAAATTCGACTGAATTATGAATCATCTAGTCTGAAGGGGTTGTCAACTCTCACAAATGCATTTAAGTAAAATTGCCGTAACTTTTTAATTATTCACGTACGACGTACAAAAGTAAACATTTATCGAAAGGAAAAGAGTCAAGTATTCTAAAACTAAATATAGATTTCTGGAGAAAATAAAAAGATGTTTTTGGTCCCTTTGGTTTTGGAACAACATTTAACAAATGTACTTGTACATACGTTGGCTTTGATGAGTGCTTCCTAATCTCGAGACACCATTCTAGGGTTTTTACGCTGTTTTGCATATTGGCCTTATTTTTCACTAAAATATTTATTTAGTCCAAAATTCAAGTAAAAAAGTAATATAAAAAGTCCACAAAATGAAAAAGAAAAAGTCTCTAGAAAAGGCCTCGAGTCTCAAGATTAAGGGAAAAACACGATTTGAAATTGTACGTGAATTTTTAAAAACCAGATGTGACTTCTCATAATTTTGTTAACGGTTATGTTTATTTTGGGTCGTTTAATCATGAAGTTTTAATAATGCGAATCGGAGATTCGGAGAGGTTAAATCTCTGTTTCTGTTTCCCATTCTCTACCTGAATGACAGTATAAACATACAAAAAAAACCCCAATAAAACAAACAAAGAAACAAATAGACAAGACACACTGACTACGTACTTATCATTTGCATCCCCATTGGCATCTGCGGAAGACTCGTTCCTGCCTCCGTTATCCCCATTATTCGTATTACGCATCGTTAGGCTGTAAAGATAAAAAAACAGCAACACAAAATTGTTATTAATCCATTAATAATATAATACAGAGGCTCCGGAAGATTTTGAATATGGGGGAGGGGGCAAAATTTGGGCCTGCTCCGAGGCGGGAAATACTGAAGGGGGTGGGTGGGGGATGGGGTATCCCATTGAATGATTTTTACCCTAAAATTAGGATTTTACCACAGATCATGGGGGGGGGGGCTTAGGGTACTTGGGCCCCCTCACCAAAATTATTGGAGGGGCCGGACCCCAGGCCCCCCGATTCCGGAGCCACTGTAATATCAATTATTACCTCATACTATATAGGCATAGATTAAATGCTCTAAAACACATTTTGTAATGCGATTTATTACTTAGCTCATGCAAATAAATAAGGCAACTACGACAGCCATGAGTGCACTTTTTCTTGCATACAAGGTACAGCTCAACATAGCATATAGCAAACACTGATAAGCAGGTAAGTATCCCGGGCTATAGTAAGTAGGTTGAGGTTGGGTTAAATATTTTAAACACTCTCCTCTCTTCCTCTGTTTAAACATGGCTATAAGGTTATAAATATAGTACTTCATGTGTTTTTATACTTCAGGCATAGGCGACCAGAGTTATTAACCTTATTGGCCGAAAGTCAGCCACCCATCGCTTAATTCAGACTGCAGTATGAAATGAACATCAGAGAGAAAAATTTAACATATACATTTATCAATTTTATAATAATTTAGGGTTGATTGAGTCCTTGAAAAAATCAAAGATTGTGTGTTCTTCGAAACAAAAATCAAGATATCATCTTCATTAAACTTTGATCATTATCACTATGACGTCATTCTGAAGTATATTTGAAATATTTATGACGTTTTCCGTTTTCGTGGTATCAGATCATACGAGACGGCAATATTACAAAATCGTTATAATATAAAGTAATAACCGTATTTATTGCCCAATGATAATCACCATTATCGTAGTGATTCCAATGCGCTCTAACCAACATAATTATATTCATCGATCGAAATGAAATAGAAATGGTAATCTAATGCAATATAGCAAACACGAGAATACAAGTGAATTATGTCATATTTTTGTCCATCTAAGGAATTAGCTAGTGTGAAAATCACAAACATACAGTAAGCCAAAGAATGAGGTAACAGTTGTGTTCACCCCTGTATATTCTAAATAAAGACAGTTATGTCCAAATTAAAACAAATAGCCAATACCTGTACTCTTTACCTCTGATTTAAGACCTTATTTGTTGAAATTAGTTGAGAATTAAAGAAACAGTGATCTAAAACCTAAAACAGAAACGAAAGTTGCACTTTTGTGTTCTAATCAATGAAAACACGACGCTAGTTTTAACGTGCTGATCAATGGATGCACGGCGCTTGTTCTCTTGTTCACAAATGCTTTGTGTACACATCAATAGCGCATGTAATGGAGCAAACTGCAACTTTTAAATTGGCATCTACCTTGGATTTTTGGATCGTCGTGTCTTTATTTCTTGAACAATTTCAACGAAGGTCTTAAATTCGAACTAAAAGATGCAGCTATTGGCTGCTGGTTCCAATTATGACATATCTGTCTTTATTTAGGATATACAGGGGATGAACATAATTGGTACCTTAATGTTTTGGCTTACTGTATATGTGCGTTTAATGTATAGAAATAAGTATTTAGAAACTTTAATTGACGTCTTTCTTTAACAACTGGATATTACTTGCAACACCTGTTCTAAGAAGATCAATAATCACTGTCATATTTTGAGATGTAATCAAATTAATTATTATTGTGGCTCTTTTGTGCCACCCTGATAATAACTACAAAGCTTGGAATGACCGCATAAGATAACTTATTGCCTACTTGTGTTGCTTTCTCATCCCACACTCTCAGGCGCGGCGAATATACCTTATATTCACTTGGGACCATCCTGTTATGTGAATGCAAAAGAGATGCTTCTTAACAAAAATAACTATAGCTGCTTTGAGCAAATAATTTACTTATAGAACAAAAATGCATCGTTTCAGTATGAATCTCATGCAAATGGCAGCAATTTAATGTCCTCAAATAAAGGTGTACCTTGCCCAACAAAACCATTCTGTGTAGCATGGGACGTGGCATCGCCTGGCATTTTCGAGGCATAAATGCAAAAGCACAAAGTAGATGTATTATGACAATGATGAACCCGAGTTGTGATTGAACATGACATAGAACTTAATGAAACCCGACTAGGATTTGTAAAGATAAGGCCAGAGCCAATCAAGTTGCAATCGGATAGAAGAAGAAAATTATGTGTAATACCATATACCAATATGTCAGTTTTATTTCGAATATCGAAGTTCAAAATAATTATGATTTCATTCTGTTGTTATTTTTGTTAAGGAAAATGTTCTTAATAAAACTATTCATCATCACCCGAGAATGAATTATGAATAGCCAAAATTGATCAAAAGTGAATTAAAGTGTTCTTTTTTATCGCCTGAATTGTCCCTAAGCCACCAGGTCGCCGGCCTACCAGACATGCCAGATAAAAAGACAAAGTACAAACAACATAGGAATGCCACTACAGGATGCTGAACCGCGGCCTCAAAAACACTTACTCCCGATTCCACAAAAATAGCACTAACTTTGAGGGATGAAAAAATAAGGTTATCCTGTTTTGCCAAATAAAACATTTGATGCAGGGCCTCACATACAGCCGTAACATGATGTTCCAATGTCAGGGATGAATCAAGGACAAGTCAGAGGTTACAAACATCAGAGGAAGGGGCAATATTGGTGTTTCCAACTCTAACTCTGATATGGGGGATAGTAACCAGTTGATGCATGGCGTCAATGATCATGAACTCAGTATTCGCGTCAATTGTGCGCCATCCATTTACGTATATCATCAACAACTTGATCCTACTGATCTGCTATTACCCAGTGGCTGAATGTGATGGAAGCCGAAGTCATCTTGTTGAAACATATGAAGCGAATGGCATTCTTCTAGATTTCATCAAAGTGAAGTGGGCGTTGCACCAATCCATGCAGAGCTAGCATATTCCATGTTTGAGGGTACCATCCCAGCAAACACAAAAACGTTTTAAAAACATTTTAAATAAGTTATATTTTGGGTTTTGGTTTAGTTAAAATCGCTTCAATAACATTAAAATGTCAGGTTATATAAAGGTCATGATAACGTTTTAAAACGTCTTGTATGAAAAACACTACAACAATGTTTTAAATGTTTTGCCAAAAAAATGTTTTGTAAACTATTTTTGCATACATTTTTGCCAAATATTGTGTCAATACTTAAATAACATTATGTTAAAATGTTTGACCCAGCAAACACAGAAATGTTCTTAAAATGTTTTTTTCAAAACCTTTTAATAACATTTAAATGTCGGGTTATATAAAGGTCATGAAAACATTTTTAAAACGATCATTGAAAATATTTGGGCAAACATTTTTCGCAAAATCCATTTTATATCATCAACAAAATATCATTCTGATTTAGAACTTTTGCATCAAGTTTTCTGAATGTTTTGGAATGTTATTCAAACGTTTTTATCTTTTATATAACCCGACATTTAAACGTTTGCTGTAAACATTTTTGTTTGCTGAGCAGTAGATAATCAAAAATGTTTTTGAAGGGAAAACGTTTTATACTCTTAATATACCTTTATATCGGACATTTAAACGTTTTCTGACAACCTTTTATACCTTTTCAAATGATGTTGAAAACGTTTTGGTTTACTGGGATGGACTTGTATTTCACTGCCCTTTGAGTTGGTTTGAAATATAGGGCATCTTGGAGAAACTGTCCAAGACGTTGACGTCCTGCTTTTGGTGTTTGTTTTTTTGGTGACCGCATGGTTTCCACGCCAAGTCTCTGCTGACATCAATTTCATGTACTTAGACGTTATCGGCCTCAATGTTATTTTATTTGATGCAAATTAATAACTAAGAATCTTTTTCAAATAATGAAAAATAAACGCAAGGTCAGTGTAAATATCAAGGACAAAACCTAGGGATGGATCTTTTTATAAAATATAGCACAAGGCTGCAGTGCATAAAATAGCCATGAACCCGCGATCAATACAAAAAGCAGCTATATGATTCAATTGCCTGCGTTGGACTACGATATTTAGAAAGTTTCCGACATGCGGTTCAAAAGCACAAACTTCAACATCTAGAGGATTATAGAAAGCCTCTAGAAGGGAACGCTAAAAACGATAATGAACAGTAAATTATGAACGAAAATGCGTCAATCTAAAACAACTAATTTTTTCACATTTTCTCATAGACTACAAAATTACCTGTTATCTATTATCTAGTTAAAAGACCAATTATTTGTTTGGTTAAAAAAACACGCCACATGTTGTTGAAATTAGTAATTGAATTAAGTTAAAATATTTTTCTGTTCCAAACGTCAAGCTTGGTATATACTTTTGTATATATTTCAGCTTGCGAAATGGCGTTCTGTAATGATTTCAACGGCAAGAGGATTAAGGTTATTAATTATTTTAAACTGTTGTGATTTGGTAGTTCGTAGCATCTTACGAATGGTAGTGAGCTTTGGCAAAAACTGCATTGCTCAATTCATAGCGAGCGTGTAGAAGAATTAAAATATCACAGATATACTTTTATAGGTGCTGCAGTTCTTGAGTTACGTTGTAAAGAGGGCTGAAACAACAACACTTTTGTTAAACGTACATAATTAATTAACAACAATAAATTAAGCAACTTTGCAAAGTATACGATTTGTAGAATGAACTTTTGCAAAACATCAAGGTGTTAATTTTCAATAATATATTGATCTAGATAATGAAAATCGATTTTTAGGTTGCTTCGACCAACAATACCTCGTCTACCCTTAAGTTCCCGTATAAATGGCCTGTGTTTACTGAAGCGAGCAGCGTAGCATACTCACTCAATACGCCAGTGAACAGCGCCTTTTTTAAAATAAAGGGTGGAGACCTTGCCATTAATGAGCCCGTACAATTGTTCACTTAGCGAAGAAGTCACGCAAAATGTATTATCAACTTTTCCAAGGAACACTCGAGTTTTGTAGTAAGCTACAGACTTGAAAAATTCAGACGAGTTGAATAAAAGTGCACTTTATCCTGCCTTGAATATAAATTTTAAAATGATATAAAAATTTCGATATATGATATATATCTTTGTACATTTTCGATTATTACAGTCACGACTAACAAATCTGGCAACTAACGGTTACAGATATATCAAACGTTTCCAGGATGATATTTATGTTGGAGAAAGCTTTGTCCACCTGTACGTGCAAAATCTTTTAGGTGAGACTCGTAGTTTTGAAGAAATTGACGTTTTTGTAACACGCAATTTCTGCTGGTAGTTTGATTTCGGCACTTTCCACCATAAATTGATCCAAGGCCAATTAACACAGGGATGACCATTGAACAACTTTCCTAGAAAAAAATTGGCTTCGAATTTTTAAATAATAGTCACTGCCGCAAACAATATTACACTAAATAAATGATACTTTCTTTTGGGGAGAAGAAAAAAATCCAGTGAAAACGAAATATCCCTATATTGCCCTATTTTCACACGGAACAAGAATCAAGGGTCTAAATATTAAGATGAAACCCGTGGTCTTGGCTTTGGGCTCGAACCCGCGTTTCACTGATGCATGTGAACAATGCAGCTTGATTGTTCTACGTCCAGTGCAGCATGCCACTATGTCAACTTAATTCTGGAGTGACATTTACTAGTAATATTCACTGTGAATGAGTATGTTGTGTGTGAGGTGTGAGTCGCAAGCTAAAATAAATGGCACTTGCGGCGAGTTAATTGTGGTAACTTACGGTAACAGTCAACAGTCATTACCATAAATTTTAAAACATTACTACAACATATCTCTGAATAATTTTTGGTGAAACGCGGAAAAAAAAAAAAAAAAGAAGAGAAATTTATAATTAATACACGCCTCTTTTAACATCGCCATTATTTGCTGTTAGAAAATGACCAAAATTCTTACTTTTTCACTCACTGAGCTGCTATTTTTCTATAATTGTCGCTTATTTATTTCTCAATATTTTATGATTTATGATGTATTATCCATAGCCAAATTATGCATATAAAACGCACGAGCATTGCACAACAGCTACTTACTTATTCATGAGCCTCATTTAAATGCATGATCATAACAAAGGCGAGTGGTCACTGGCATATTGTGTGTACATATAGCTAATTTAAAAAATAATATGAAAGAAGATTAGTGCCTGCTCCCCACATAATCCATGTTGAGGTCATCGCCTAGCGAGTTCATTCATGTTTATTCAAATGAAGCGCATAGGGTAAAGTCTTTTGTCTTGAAGTGTGACCAACAAACCACTTGACCAAACAAAAGGCAGACATTTTGCTGCAGGCCATGAGGACGTCACGTGAGTGCAAGAAAGTCATATGTGCATATAGCTGCCTTGTGCCATTTAAAAGTTGAAGCACTATCAAGGTCACAGCAGTATACGCCATAATGAAAAGTTTCTAAAAGTGTTTTTAGAATAAAATAAAATAACGCTACTTTAATGCACAAGCTAGGGAAGCTTGTTTACCTTTCAGAAATAGCCAAGTAGGAGAGATTTCAATCAAATAACTATTTTTTATGAAACTGTAGCGTCCAATGTATAGATGAGGTGACCTATGATGTCACATGTTTACATTCAGACCGCCCTCTGTTGTTTCAAACCAGGCAAAATAACATAGGAGTGTCTATGACAGACCACATAAATCTCTTTAAAACTCAACTTTTAAAAACCTTTGAAGTTTTGTGTGATATTATGTATATAGCTTGATGCATTTATAACAAGATTGATACCATTTTTAGTATTATTTTTTGACACCAAAGTTAATGAATAAAATCATCTTCTCCCATGTAAACTAGATTGATACCAGCGTATTTTAGTATTATTTGCTTTGACACCAAAGTTAATGAATGAAAATCATCTTCTCCCATGTAAACTATAGTGTTTTTTGCCTGACAGTTTTGATCACAGACCAACAGAGGGCGTATCAAATGTAAAACATTGCAATTGATGTGGTTTAGGCAGAGTATTTATTTTAATTTTATATACGCCAATTTTATTTTGAATTTAGTGAAAATAAAGACTGAACCAAAAAAATGGTTGAACATCGATATAAAAATTCCATAGAACCCCACTAAAGATTACTGTTTCTTTTTTCTTTTTCTTTTTTGGGTAATTTAAAAAACTTTTGGGTTCTAGGAGTAATTTGTGTGTAAAGTGTAAAAATCCAGCACCTCTTCACAACACGACTCGACAAAGTGGAAATTCGGACTATTCCTCTGTTAGGAACGACGAGTGTTAGGATCGACATCGACAGAAACCGGCTGTGAAGGCGACCAGCCTATTTCAACTCAACTACTATTCTGAGAAATCCTCCTGCCATCATGCACAAGTTATTCCACTTAGACTGTTTGATACTCAAAATAATTGTCTATTACTCTGTTGTTAGCTTGTTTATTACACTCCTTCATGTACTTTTGAAAGCATGGTATACTAAGTCATGTATCAGCCACCCAATAACAATGAGAGAACAGATATTAGATGTCAGCGTAGAAGATGGATGGGTAATGAATAAAACCAAGGATGGATCCATGAGGAACACCTACATTGTTGGCTTCTTGCTGGATGCCTTCCCATTTTGACGACTTTCAAGGCAAGATCCCAGAGCTAATCCTATAGCCGATTCTATAGCTTGTATGTACAACATAGGGCAGGTAACTTTCCTAGTATAGTATAGGCAAGGGTGCCAAGATACCTTGCCCTGTTGAAGGTTTTGCTGATATCAACTCAAACTATTCTTAAATCCTCTCTATCATTGATGGAATTATGAGGCATTGAGCCCAATATAGGTCAAAGCATCAGAAGTGGAATGGCTAGCTTTGAGCCAAAATCTTGGACAACATGGAGAGTAGAGAGAGAGAGAGAGAGAGTCACCATTCTCGAAGTAAAAAATTATATCAGCATATATCCACATAGTTGGCACGTTGGAAGACACGGTGATAGTTCAGGTGCATGTCTATATAAGTACCATGGTTGGGTTAAGCAGTATGCTTCGACTAAACAGTAGTCCTATTTTTAGTGACTGTGTAGTTTTTATTATTTTATTCTTTACCATGTTTAGAGGGAGGAACTCCCCTGACGCCTTCAGAAAATCCTCCAATGGTCATAACATTTCATGTACAACTTGACAACAATCGAATCCAAACTCTACGGAATTTACGAGCCGCGAAAGACGGGTGATCTCCTAGTATTTATAAATACGTATTTATTTGTGATTATATTGTAAACGTTTCCGTAGATAAATACTTTCAAAATGTTGTTTTTTCATAATTACAAATTCGAAATCATCGATGTAATAATTTTGTTATTCAATTAATACTTAAATTTTATGAAAGAGTTCTTATCCTTTTTTATGGCATTGCATGAGGATTTATCACGCTTGCTGGTCTTGGTATGTCCTGCTCATGGCTCGCGTGTGAATTTATAAATACCTATTTATAAATATATAGTCGAAGGTAGCTGTTAAGAGTCTGGACCAGATGCTTTATTGATTTGGAACTTATTAAATAGTTTCTTCACCTTCTTTAGCCAGAACATCTCCCCATTTTGTAGTGATCTGCAGTGGGATATTTGGGATGGACTTGCAATTTTCAGCATGCAGGATGCATATTAATATCACAGAAGAAACTTGTGCAATGAGCAGTGTAATGTTAAGACTGATCTCTTTCTGCCCTTGTTCATCAGCCGGCGAGTTGTCCACCGTCAGGACTTCAACAAGTTGTCTGGAGTTCACTTGTCATTTTCTCTATTTATTCTGGTTTTGTGCGCGGAAGCAGCTTTCCTGGATAGATGTATATTCATTTCGAGCTCCATTGTAATTGAGGCGACTCAGGCGAGCTTCAGGAGCCTGAAGAGATTTCCATTGGTGCCCTGTTTTGCAGCAAGGAATAACAGTTTGCAGTTTACTTCGCCGTCTACAAATTATTATGTAGAAGATTACCTATCACTCTAAATGAACAAGGAATAAACGATTTTTGTTTATGCGTATTTCTATGTAAACGAAGCAGTTAGAAGCTAAAATTCCGCTCGGGTTTATAAATTTAATGCATAGTGAAATCAATTGAAATTAATGAATAGTAATATATCAAGTAACCTATCTTCCCAGAATCATTCCATTCATAAAAATAATAGCTTCCAAGATGTGTGTTAAGTTTGGTAATGGCCGCTGATTAATGGATATGAACGGCCTAGCCACGTTGCGGCGTTGCGCGGCCATTCGTATCCACATTTTTTTTTTTAATCCGCGGCCATTATCTTTTACAGAAGTGACCTTTTAGTGACGTTATTAACGAAACAGATTCTTTTAGAACAAATAAAAGGATTTTATAAATAATGATTTTCCAGTAGATTTATTGGTAATTTTCCCTCAAAAATAATATTTAGTGTTAAGAAGTTAGTGTTTTCGTTCGGTTACACTTACGAGCCGTTACATGTGTAAAATCACTGCAACAACCCCAATGATATATTCCTTATAGAACATAGGTCTCATATGCAAACCTCAGTTTAGTGACCGGAACAATGGTAGCTTTTCATGGATATCGTGGAACTGATCACTATACACGTGATTATCAATGATCAATGATGATTGTTATTTGGAAGCCGCTAGCCCTGAAAACTATTATTTTGTAGAATCAAAACCTTCACATTATTTTTTTAACTTAAAGACGTAAATTAAAGAACAACCATCTGTGTTTCCCAAATTGTAATACAGGAAACCAACCTCCGTTGTTTTTGTAATAAATTTGGTAACAGAACAGAAATAGCAGAAGGTTAAAGATCTGTACACTTTGCGTAAATTGTTTTACTATAATTATTAATATCATCCGTGGGTGTTATAAGCTCTCAGTGGCTATTACTCACGAGCACGTGACCTTGATAAACATCAATCAGTCTTTAAAGCTAAACCCAACACACGTTTGTGACAAGTTACCTCATATGATCCTGATGACCTTGTTATTGTTTTTTTAAGTCCTGTTCTTAGTGACCGTAAGGTAGCAGTCTTGGAAAACATTTGGTTAGTGTTGCCGACATATAATTGATAATGCATAATTATTGGGTTTCTTACGCCCATCCCCGTAGATCAATGGAGTGAATGATGAGGTAAAGAGTTGGGAGGACAATGGTCGGGTAAGAAGCTTCGTTGCAAAGTGTTAACCGAGTTGAAAGCAACATTATGTTGTTAGGTTTACACACCGACGGCGCCATTGCCGACGTCGGCGATGACCTCGGCGATGTGGCTCAATTGTATCAGACAACAAGCAATAACAAAATGAGCTTAATGACCAGGAACAATGTAGACAACAACACTAATGAACTAAATGACCAGGAATAATCAAGAAAACAACAACAATTTAATGAACTAAATGACCATGAACAATTGATATACTTGCCACGATTGTTTGGCTTTATCAATAAACGAAGTGGAACAGCTTCTTCTACGTCCACTGATTTGTCTTTGACTGATATCCAATCTGTCTTTATGTGTTAAAGTAGTTTCTTCTAATTCAATTCCTCTTGTATCATCCTTTCCTGTTGCCGTTTTTTTACTTGATGTTAAGGTGTCTGTTAACTGAGCGGATTTTGTCCGTTCAAATTTAGCTATTCCGGTGGTGGATTTTCGTCGTGTTTTACCAGTTTCTTCAGCAATGGCAGTGACTCTTGGGCTTACTACTACCTCACTCGAGGATCTCCTTCGGTGATCACGAGTACCTAGATAAACATTGGCGTCTTCCTCTTTCTTTGTAGCAGGAGACATTTCGAGTGAATTCACCGCACTGGTGCTAGTTGTTGGTGAACTGCTCCTATTTAGTAAACCAGATAATGATTTGAACGGAAATGTTCTTTGTTTCTTAACAGATTCCAACTCCTTTTGCAAAATTTGCCTTTCTGCTTGCACAAATTTGAGTTCAGTTTCTACTATATTGACTTTATCCAGAAGTATATACAAGTGTTGTTTGAGTTCCTCTAACGTAGATGCTGCTGCTACTCCGTTTTTCGCATCTTTAACCCACTGGGATGGCTCCGAAGGGTCAGTCAAATTTCCTGCACCTGATTCGGATACAGACTTGCCGATACGTCTTAACAAATTACGCGGAGTTTTATTTGGTGTTGATGGGCACGATTCAAAGTTCCGGCTTCGTTTTGGAGACGAAAACAGTTCCGTAATCCTACTTAAAGGCTTAGCTTCAGAAGATGTACTTCCTTCGGCGCTCGGGTATTTTTCTTTCTCCGCTGCCATTTTTGGTTTAAAATAACTCCCCTTAAAAATGCATTAAACGCCAATACGTGAAGTCAAATATTCCTTATGAATCCGCATTAGTTGTAAACAGTTTTGTAGCACTAAAATACACTGTCATCCTATGGATAAATAACACGCTAAAATTCTCCATTGTGTCAGCAAATTGAACAACATTAAAACATTCAATCTATATATGCATATCAAGTTGTCCTTTCCCTATCAGATAGAGTTATTCCAAACATCATTCAATCCCGGGTATTTGGTATTTTCATTGAGCGCTAAGTACGATATACAGGTTGTCATACTATAATGCTATTCGTACTACGATGGAAATGAGATGTGAAGTATATGAGACCTAGAAAAAGATGATGGCGGCCGGTATCCTTCACTCGCTCACTCTCCGCGGACTGATGAGCGCGTTTGTTGTACATCTCAGTAAAACTGTATGTATACGTATACGTATCAATTCAGTATCGCTCGCTAACTACGTCATCTATATTTCTTATCCTTTCCATATCCCCTGATGATACGTCGGATCAATGTCCTAACGCATTTGTGCTTTGTGTGTCTCTCTCTTCGGCTCAATAACACTAAACAGAATAATTATGGCATCTTGTCCGCGCACTATGCTGTGTAAATATAACCTCCTTGGTGACATGGCTAAAATTAGTGCCATATAAATGCCACTTTCATATACTTTATACGCTATATTTTCATATTCTAACTAACTTGACCCGGCTTTGTTTGTCTGTCGGTCGGCATAAGCCTAGGATAGTCGTTCGTGTACGTGTGACGAGACATGTGTGTTTATATGTCTCTGCCTGTATTTGTGTGTAGAATTATGTATGTCACATTATCACCTCTTTGAAACAAAACAAACAAATAAACGCCCCCAACGCACTAACAAAACAGCCAAAACAAATTTATTCCCAACCATTGACCATTGTATTATTGCTATCCATAAACGTACATTAAATGTTGTACTTGCACGAATTCGGGTGTGTGAATAATTTGATTTTGTTTATTTACTTGCTTGTTTGGGTGGGTGTGTGGGTGGGGTGGGATGGGCATGTATTTATATGTCCATGCGCGACAACACTTGCTAGTTGTTCATACCTTCTTTTGTCCCTGCATGTTACTTATTCAATACCGATAATAACGTGCACTTTCCCGATTTTGGAGGTCCGCAGAAAACAAAATTCTCCACTGATTTTTCAAATATTTATCATTATCATGTATTATTACTATACTGCTATTACGACTTTCGTAATTATTATTATTATTATTATTATTATTATTATTATTATTATTATTATTATTATTATTATTATTATTATTATTATCATTAGTATCATTAGTGTTATTATAATATGGATGGCATCATGACAGAAAACTATTATAAAAGAGATCAATAATGAGGTTTTTTGGTTTTTGGGGATTGATGGTATTTCACAAAATTGCCTTATAAGCTATACCGGTATAACGTTTTCTTGCTTTCGTTTTCTTTCCTGAAACAGAGAAGCAAAATTTGATGAGAATACGACAATATGTCAAAGCTGCTTGCATTTTATAAAATCATGAAATGTTCTATACACTGCAGATGTTCTCAAGGGCAACACGTGATACTTTAGTAGTTGATTTTTTTTTCATATGACACGGGCAGAGTAGAACCTTGGGAAAACAGTGCATTAAAAGGTTTACCCAAGGTAAAGAAGAATAAAATAAATCTATCTATCTATCAATAAATAACCATCACTTATCAACGGTTCTGATAATCGTTGTTATCAATGAAGCAGAAGAAGAAGCAGTTAGCAGATGCAATGGCAGGAATATCAGAAGCAGCAGTCGTCACATGGCAGCTATGTTTCATTTTGAAAAACATAACAATTAATTTGTATAGCTCCTCTCAAGAAGTACATTGCATTTATATACATACTAGTTCAAAAAGCATTGTGGGCACATTTTATTACAATTTAATTGCGTTATATTATTTTAATGAGCCTTTAAAGACTTTTTACATGTAAAGTCTAAGGACATGAGGATTGCATATAAGGCTAGAAATGGCGCTATACCGTATATAGCCAAATTATTTTGGGCCATTTTAGGCAATTTTTAATTTTAAATGCCCATAAAAAGAACAGAAACCATTTTGAAATGAATGAGCAATTACGAATATAATTGTAATATTTCTTAAGCGGGGCTATAGCCAAAACAAGAAAATGTCCTATACGGTTATGAAACAAAGGTCAAGGGTGAATCAATTGACATGGCAAATCGTTGATCATTAATTCATATTTATATATTATACTGCGCCAAAAATGTATCCTTACACTTAGAAAAATAACCACAATTTCAAAACTGAACCATATTGGGGTAAATTAAATTTGTTTTTGTAAAAGATGCACTACGGTATCTAATCCTGCACATTATGACATCACATTATATCCAATGTGGCATCAAAAAGTAAAGTTACAAGCAATTGAATAGACAAAGGTCCCGTTTTAAAAGTGACAAACTGGCCTATACAAGGCGCAAAAAAAAATCCATGAAACGCAACAAAGAAACAACACAGTTTTTTCAATAACGCTTCATTTAAAGCAGTTTTTATTTCAGTTTTTACTTCTCTGTACTTTTAATAACTTTCATTTTATTTGTCAGCTCTTTTGTTTCAGTTTTCTTTTGTTCCTTTGGTTTTAAATTAAAGGCACGCACAAATTAGCCATTCAGCACTCTCAAACCAGATGTCTAGTCCGTGGAGTTTTGAATAGGCAATTGTGTAATCAAATGCTTGTAACTTTGCTTCTTGAAGTCACATTGGATTCAATGGGGTGTCATAATGTACCGGATTAGATAGTGCATATATTAAAAAAACAAATTTACCCCAATATGGTTCAGTTTTGAAATTGTGATTATTTTTCCAAGTGTAAGTTTACTTTTTTGGTGCAGTATATATTATATAAATTGATATCTAATATAAATTATATATTATATAAATTGATAAATAATTGATAAATTGATCTGTTGATATCTAATATTAATTTTTAATCCCATGAATATTAACTGATATTAGAAACATATTAATCATATTACTAAAGCTACATTTTACCAAACGAGCGAGATAATATTATTCTGATTATACAATTCCTTCAATTATAATAATAAAATAGGGCTTGGTATTGGAATTACGGGCTAATGATATGTTTTCTACACATGCATATTAATAGGTTACGCCAATGAAAAACAGTATCTACTCAGCTACTGAATAAACTAAACAATACTTTCACAAAACAACATCTAAAAATAGTGATCCACCCACTTCTAAATAAGAGGCATATTCAAACAACTTTGTACTTTCACTTTTAAGGTGATTTGGACACTTTTCGTTAATTAGAATACGTTCTGATACAAATATCAGGTTTTTTTGTTTTGTTTTTATCAAAATGAATTATTATGTCCTTTGTAAAGTCCAATTACAGTGAAAATGTAATAAGGTAAAACTGTGAAATCATTCAACTTCTTTCTTAAAAGAAATTGTAAAGGAGAGATATTTTTATGTATAAATGCAATATGATATACACAGAGCGTCGGTTGAATATAAATTGGGATAAAACGTTCTGTGTAAACATCCTAATAGTCTTACGAGTTTGAATATGCCTTATCAACGGACAACACACTCTGTTTGTCGGATTAATTAGTGTAGGTCATTAGTGGTTAATAAGATTGAGAAGAAATAGGATTCAATTAAAAATAAATGAATCTGTGACAAACAATAGTGTGTATCAATTATATTGTAAGATACATTGCACTGCCTGCAAACATATATCAAAGGGAAATTACAACTCGAAAACCTTGTAATATTCTTTCAAAATATGGTATGAATTTCACGCTGGACTAGTCTACAAGTCCATTAGAAATGAATCATATTGCATAAGATTGATACTACTTAATCATTATAAAAATGTGCAGTAGAAACGACTAGATAGTGAATTGAAAATGAAATCCATATTGAGTGAAATATATCAGTGTAGACACATGAATTTTATTATTAGTTTTTATGTAAGATTTTGATTTTCGTATTAGATTATTGAGAATTCTATTCCAAGGTCATTAGATCAAAAGGTAAAGAAATCAACTATTATTAAATTGATTGGTATCTATGTTTGACCTCTTAAACATATTGATATTTCATACCAAAATAGTATTCACCACAATAGTAGAAATAAGAAACCAAGATTAAATCTGCATTTGCATATTATCAGAAATGTGCATCTGGAAGCAATAGTGGTTTAAATGACATGCTGAATACATTTACTTTTTAATCTTTTTCTACCACCCACTATTTTCTTATTCTTTAAACTATAAAACCTTTTTAAAATTAATAATTATTGTGATTTCAATATTATGTATATTTCCAACTATAGGCTTTGTGATTTTTAATTTAGTTGAAAATGTAATGTACTGCTTTTGCTTTTCGTTATGTAATATACTGCATTTCATTTTTGTATTTTCTCTGTATATCTCAAAATGGGCCATATCTGTCGACCTGTGAACGCAAATTGTTAACAAAATATTGTCGGCGTCATCTGGATATATCTTCACAGTAGAGAAGTCAGCGCTGGTGGATATCTATCATTATGTATATGTCACACTACTCTTATATAATACTTGTTTCTTAATGAGGAGATCACTGCTCATTCCCATGACCCTTATGTGGCTTAATCTTGGTGTCCAGATTGACCTTTTTGCCATAATTATTTGTATTTCAGAATACTCGTTACGCATCAAAGTGTGCTGTATAATGAATTATTGAACGTTTGCGTATTGTGATGTGCCCCGAGTAATTTAATTTGATTGTTTATATTTGTTTACAACTTAAAGCGCTGTCATTAGAAATAATAGAAAGGGGAAGACCAAGAGCTTGTGTGTCATCACATGTTTTGGGGAAACCCCTTTAGTTACAGTAAACAAACTCAATCAGAGTTATTAATAATCTTTGAAAATCCCCACTTTCCAGAATTTCATTGTGTTGCACAATAATGGGGAAATCCCCAAGATTGTAAAGTGAAATGACATCATTTTGGAAATCCCTCAGGAAGTGAATGACAGAATGGTGTAGTAATAGATTATGTTTTAGGAGTATAAAAAGGTGGAAGCTTTAGTTTGCTCTTTGCAGAATATCATGAGAGTTTGTAAACTTTCTACGTGTTGGTCATCGTTAATTATTTTAATACAGCAACGATGGAGATTTTGAGTGTATGAAAGACTTGCTGGAGTCTGGTTTGTAAAACAACACAACTGTCAATAAAGTGGAGCAGTACAGAAAGAAGCCTGTTTCCTGGAGAAAGAGAGTGATTGGTGAAAGAAACACAATTTTTGGAGATTGTCATCTGCGCAAGGAGTTAAGTGTTTGGAGAACTGCGCAATGAGCTAAATGTTTGGAGAACGGCGCAAGGAGTTAAGCAGCACCATTTCTGTGCGAGGATATTATACGCAAGGATATATAAATGCAAGTGTACAATGGACTTCGCTGAACATTAATTTTCGCAGGATAAGCAAACAAGGAGATATACATCAGCCATCCAGAACATTGCAATAGAAGTCTATGATCATCAAGAAGAAGACTGCTGGTTAAGTACATGTACCGATTAGTTAACAATTGTGATATTGTGATTATATTGTATGTGCAATTGTTGTCATGTACCTATACTTTGCTTTCAATTAAAGACTTAGATTTTGTTAACTTAATCAAACAGTGTATTTTTGTTGCAACCTTTCGCGCAGGTTATGTCTGTGCTTGCTTTACTTAGACTGTGAATATCCAAGTAGTACTCCTTTACTTAGTCTGTTAATATCCAAGCAGTACTACCAAACGAATTGGGACAATCTACTCTTTTTGCAACTGACTGGGAATTTGGATGTTCAAGTAGGTATCTCTGTGTGCCATACACAGGAATGACGGTTTAATGAGCAATGACAAGTACCCTATAACTGCACCGTATTCTCGTTGCTGCCGACAAATAGATAGGTCATATAAATAGTGCATAATAATTACCTATCCTTGCTCACTATAATTATAGCAGTTTAATGATGTATGAAGTAGACGTGGATAACCGTTGCATACAATTTTATTTTGAGATCTATACATGTATGGTCTGCATGGGGTCATATATATTAAATGACGCCATATGATTATGTTATTACCTAACCCATATAATTATATAACCTGAATATTGCCTAACCTATACGGCCAGTCATAATAATCATTTGCAAGTAAACAGCGATACACAGGGAACTCAATAATACGGTATTATCAGCTTTAGAAACTAAGAAAAAACGGAGCGTGGAGAAAATCAAATCGTTCAACTCGATTGGGCTCATCCATTTGAAGTCCACACTCCCCCTGTGGATGATTTTGGAAATATGTTCCACAGAGGGAGTATGAATTTTAAATGGAATTTGTACATTAGGCAGCTCCATTTGAAACTCACCCTCCCTCTGTGGAAGATTCAGGTTGAATCTTTGTCAAAGGATGTATGAAAGCTGCCAAATGTCATGAATGTGATAATTCCATTTAAAATTCTTAGTACTCCCCCTGTGGAAGATATTTCCAAAATCTTCCACAGGGGTAGTGTTGATTTCAAATGGGATAGCCCAATTTTCGCCTGGGAAAGCATTTGCAGAAAGGCGACAACATTTTTATTTCTAGAGAATCGGTGTTCGTGGAGCAACATATTCCATTTTTTTTTTTATAGTAACTGTCATGAATGGGTTATTCCAGGTGAAATCCATGCATCCCCTATTCCATTTATTTACCAAAATTTGGAGGTCCCAAACTCCGAGGAAGGCATGTGCACTCAAGTGGCCAAGTACTGATTTCCGTATACGGTTGACAGTGGTGCCAAGGTGAAAGCATTAGGGGTAGTGCAATATTTATGTGTACCCCCGAGGTGGTGAATTATAGAGGGGCAAAGATTTTTTGGCAGGCCAAAGGGGGAGGGCAAGCATTTTTTGGCAGGTCGAAAGCGGGGGTCAAGCAATTTTTGGCAGGTCGAAAGGGGGGGGCAAGCGATTTTTGGCACAGATATTTTGAGCACCGTTTCTATACGCCCTAAAAACCTAACCGCAGGAACCGTCGTTTTATTATTACGATGGAAATATTAGTCGAACGCGTACACGATGTGCATAACACAGTACGTACATGGCGTGCGGGCAGTCGTGACATATCAAAAGAGCCGACACGACTCACGTTCGAATCAGTGGCTCGCACATGGCGACATAATGCGCTGGTATTAAATAGCGATTTTTTTCTTTGTATTGCCTCGTCAGTTTGGGCCCAAATTAAAAGAGGACATATCTGACAAGGACAACTAACATTTCTATATCTTATGGATAATACAATTCTATTTCTTATGGAAATGTTATAATATGGCTTTAACAGAACTCAACCAGATATTGCCATTTCGGTTGGCACAAACGGACCCATAATGCACTGAATAGCAACAGGGAAGAAATACATTGTGGAAAGTGTACTATATCGTCTCTGCAATCTACCCATCATATGTACCTTTAATATTCCAGTGTTTATAACACATGATTTTTGAGAAAGCAAGTCGATTGCTTTGACTGAAAGTGTGTATAATAGCCTATCATACAGTGCAATACAGTGTTGAAACACTGGGTAATAAAAACCAGTTTGGTAAAACATTTTACTAACATTTAGTGAATTTTACCCAACATTGGTTATTTTCAGTAATTTACCCAATTGCACCTTTATCCAACTTGGTTAAATTACTATAAATAACCAAATGTTGAGTAAAAATTACCCAATGTTAGATAAAATCTTTACCTCAACCTCATATGACCAGAAATTTCTTATTCAAACGATGACCTCTCTATGTACTACTACTTTTTGTATAAATGTTACAATAGTAGAATAACAGTTATATTTTAATCACAGTTTCAAATATTTTCGAGGGAGACTTCCGTTTTAATGTTTGGAGATTAGTCAACAGAACTCAGGAATACAAGCTGACCTGAAGGGAAAAGCCTAAAAAGTGTGTGAATCTGGGCCAAAATCCCCCAAAACGGGCTGAAAATAAAGAAAACTGCGGGAATATGGACTTCAGGAAAGCAAGGATTACTGCAAAAGCAGGAAAACTTGCATCCCTGAGAACTGGCCAAAAATAAATAAATTTCCACCTTTGCTATTGTTGGCAATATCAAATTTTTTATCGAAAGATAAGCCTTGTTTTGACAAAAATAACACATATTTGACCACACATTATAAATAAAAGAAAACCTTTCCAGCCCGGCAAAGATGGTTTTATGAACTGGAAGTTTGTGTTCTAATACTATTCCAAAAAGCAGCACTCTCCATACTTTAGTTCCCGAGAAAATCTAAATAATACAACAATACCTCGTTTCAGCCTCTTATTTCCCTTATCAAAAACGACTCATTTTCAGCCAGTAAAAGTAGACCATTGATTTTATGCTAATGCTGTTACGTAATCAAGCGTGTGATATAATTTTTACATGTGTTGTTTGAAAGACAAAGGTACAGTGTTTATGTGATCATAGAGAAATGTAATGAAAATAATCCATGGGGTTAAAAGTCAACTCTCATTACAAACTGAACGCTCTTTAGCAAAGTCATAGTTCATTGAATTTGCAACCGTATGACAAAACAGACGAAAATAGTAACTTTTTGCACAAGATTTGCAATTTAAAGAGAATTGGCCATTCCCAGCAAACACAAAACGTTTTCGACATCATTCGCAAAAGGTTATAAAAGGTTGTCAGAAAACGTTTAAATGTCGGGTTATATAAAGGGTATATTAAGAGTATAAAAAGTTTTCATAACCTTAAAAAACATTTTTTGATAATCTACTGCTCAGCAATCAAAAATCTTTTACAGAAAACATTTAAATGTCGGGTTATATAAAGGGTATAAAAACGTTTTATTAACATTCCAAAAACATTCTTGAAAACTTGATACAAAACATTCTAAACAGAATGTTATTTTGGGGTTGAAAAAATATTTTGCGAAAAATGTTTGCCCAAAATATTTGCAATAACGTTTTAAAAACGTTTTCATGACCTTTATATAACCCGACATTTAAATGTTATTAAAAGGTTTTGAAAAAACATTTTAAGAACATTTCTGTGTTTGCTGAGTTCAAATATTTTAACATAATGTTATTTAAGTATTGACAAAATATTTGGCAAAAATGTTTGCAAAAATAGTTTAAAAAAACATTTTTTGAAAACATTTAAAAGATGTTGTTGTAGTGTGTTTTCATACAAAACGTTTTAAAACGTTATCATGACCTTTATATAACCCGACATTTTAATGTTATTAAAACGTTTTTACCGGAACCAAAAGCCAAAATATAACTTATTTGAAACGTTTTTAAAACGTTTTTGTGTTTGCTGGGAATTGCTCATTCTAATGACGCTAGTATATGGACAATATAAGTGTGCTGTTTCATCTAATGATATAAACTTTGGAAAATATTGTAAGGAACACTTGAGGTTTTGACATTTAAAACCTACATTTTGGTCAAAAAATGTGCTTGGATAGGTAGTTTTCAACAGATTTACCACATTCGCCTTGCTATAACATTGAATTGCGTTATCTGTTGACCTAATGACGAAAAGTGTTTTTAGGGGGAAGTGTTAGCTTTCCTTTGATATAACAAAAATTCTGATTGGATGAAGGGAACAGTTGAGGTTTCGACAAAAACCAATCACAGAGACCCATTTCCCAGCTAGAAGCTCCAAAGCTCTTACGATGCTATGCACTCAACCGTGCAGTGTAATCAAAGACTATGTGGAGACAATTCACTGCTTGCCTGGAAGCTCTTGGACGAAAATGTGTGCTCAGGTGTATCGAGGTGGAAACTGTGCATAGATGGTTTAAGAGAATCGTTTTTGTATAGAAACCTTTCCATATGTAAATATTCGGACATTTTATTTTTGATTTCGCCCAAATAAAGGCCATATGGATTTTTGTGTCTTAAGAAAATGGAACACTGCCTCATTTCAAATATATAGTTTTAGTTTTGGTTTTGGTTTTGGTCACGTGGTTTCCTATTTTCCATATGTAAATATTCGGACATTTTATTTTTGATTTCGCCCAAATATGGATTTTTGTGTCTTAAGAAAATGGAACACTGTCTCTGTTTTCAAGGACAGTCTTATTTTCACATTAAACATTAGAGTGTTGAGGAATTGATTGTTCAGCAGATCATAGAAAAGAACTTTTATTCATTTTATACGAAGGATAAAACAAAACAGATCGCCAGGGAAAGCATGTGTGTGTGGGGGGAGGGGGGCCTGTACAGAGAGCATTTGGGAAGGGAAGTATTTAATGTATGCTACAAGTGATAAGAATTATATAGGTTTTATACTATTTTCAAATTCATTATCTGTTGAGCTAGCTATCATTCACTCTTCACCCAGTTTAGTGCTAGTAGTTAAAGCCATATTATAACATTTGCCTCAATATTTGTAAAAATTCAGTTTTGTACACGATTGTAATGTACTTTATCATACCCTGCAAAAATCAGACTCTATGTGCTGTAGTTTTGTCAAATCCGAGAATTTGAATAAAACAACCGAACTAGTACTATTATTTCCATCGTAATAATTAAAGCCATATTGTAACATTTGCTGAGGAGGACGTCCTCAGTATTTTTCAAAATTCTGTTTTTACACGATTGTATTGTACTTTACTGAACTAACATACCCTGCAAAAATCAAGTGTTTAGTTGCTGTAGTATAACCCGTCTGAACAAGACGGTTGATTATTACAATGGAAATATTAGTCGAACGCGTATACGCGATGTTCATAACACATTATGTACATGGCGTGCAGGACGGTCATAAATAACATATCAAAATAACTGATTCGAGTCACATACGACGCGGAGTGGCTCACATTGGCCACCCCGGGTTGGCGACATATGCGGTGGTATTAAATAGCGATTTTCCTTGTATTGCCTCATCTACAATGAAGACTAACATTTAGTGAAAAAACCAAAAACAACCCAGTCTATTTCTTATGGAAATGTTATTTTGTTACAATATGGTTTCAAGCAAGATTGGAGCTGTGGCAGCGTTAAGTGTATGCTGAAGATATATACAGATTAAAGCCATATTGTATTTTTTATTCACAAAATGTTAGTTTTCGTTGAATAAGTTCATCAGGTTTGTTGATTAAATAAACAAGAGACATTTTTGTGTGACAAAACCAAGTGAATTTTTACTCACTACAATATTTCGTCCTTCACATCGGAGGACTTCATCAGGTATGACTGATATGGTCATCTGATCCACTTTCCCGGGAGATGGGTTTCCGGTGATGCTTAGGCTCTTTTCGAGAAGCCATGGAGATAAGAAGAAGGGGGAGCAAGACCTTAAACAGAGAGGAGGGCACATATTTCCTTAGCCACGTATATTATCTGCTTTTAAAGACTCCAAAAGAGCCTAAGCATCACCGGAAACCCAACTCCCGGGAAAGTGGATCAGATGACCATATCAGTCATACCTGATGAAGTCTTCTGATGTGAAGGACGAAATATTGTAGTGAGTAAAAATGCACTTGGTTTTGTCACACAAAAATGTCTCTTGTTTATGTTAGTTTTCATTGTCACATATGTCCTCTTTTAATTTAAAGGCAGTACAAAGAAAATCGCTTTAATACCAGCGCATAATTATGTCGCCAACGCGAGCCACTCCTTTCTTGAGTCGGGTCGGTTCTCTTGATAGGTCACGACCGCCTGCACACCATATATGTACCATGTTATGAACTAATATTTCCATCTTAATAATAAATCGTCTTGTTCAGACGGTTTTTACGGATTTTGACAAACCTACAGCACCTAAAGACTTGATTTTTGCAGGGTATGTTATTTATTCAAGTATACAATACAATCGTGTAAAAAACAGAATTTTGAAAAATATAGAGGACGTCCTCCTCAGCAAATGTTCCAATATGGCTTTAATTTAATTGTTACGATGGAAATATTAGTCGAACGCGTACGCGATGTTCCTAACGCCGTACGTACATGGCGTGTGGGACGGTCATACACACAACAAAGCCCCGTGCCGTAGTACGACCGATGGACTGACACGCATTGGCGACATCGGCGCTCGTAGTAAATTCCATTTTTCTTTGCTTTACCTCAGATGTTGGGCTCAAACTTAAAGGGATCATATCTGTCAGTCAAAGCTAACATTTTATGGAAAAGAAATACTTATCGATTTATATGGAAATGTTACAATATGGCTTTAAGTAAAACATAAATTTCTTGTAGCCTCACAACATGCTTGTAGCCACATTAAGGAAAGCCTCTGCGTGTACGCAGGCAAATGGTTACGGATATAACAGGAACGAGTACTGAATAGTACATAATGTACTATGGTACAATTGTGTACAGCCCTCAATTGAGTGAACGACGTATTGCCTGTCGAAGCTAGAGGGCGATTTGCTAAGTTCAAAGCAAGTAAAGACAGAAGACAGATACGATCATTTGAAAATGTGCAGGAAAATCTCTCGCATCGGAAATAATTACGCTCTTTACTTCATAATGCAAAAGAATGTGTTCCTGTTTTAATGTTAAGATCAGAAAAGGTGCGAATGGTAACACGCATTATGACGCCAATTGCATTATAAATACTTCTGAGTTTCGTGATCCACAGCCTCATCCCCCCACTTTTCTCCAAAAAAATTGAGATTTTTATACCACTGGAAACCTCTGGCTACAAAATGTTTATGTACCAAATATTTCTTGCAGATTAATTCGTTTAGCAAAAATATCGTCAAATTTGAATTTCGTTCTGGTATACCAGAACGAAATTACAACGCATTGTTTATGGAGCAGCGCAATACATAACTCGCAAACGCAAAATCAGAATCAACTGAAATTTTGGGAATAAGCTTTTTTCGTGGATATCTACTAAAAATGTCATAAAAAGAGGATGCTAGGATCACGAAATCCTCCTTTAATATACTCGTACATTGCCTCTATTTTGTATTTTGTAATAAAGGTTGATATAACACAATATATTGATTGTAAATTATAAATGCATTAATCTAATATTTAACATCCGCTTTAGAAGTTACATCATTTCAGATTTGGCTGCTTATCTTGCATTTCCATGATTTAAGCACATGGGTCTATAGCTATGAGAACAAAGTGACTAATAAACGATCCCTACTTTTGGATAAACATTGTTATTATCAATTTAATGCACAAATAGTATGGCAAAATCCAAATGGCGTCAAAAATAAATAACCAAGAACACAGATATATAGTATTGGGCACTATGGGTTTGGGATTTTCTTTTGCTACATTAGTGGAACCAATGTTTTTTGGCATCCTTAAACCTGAAAGAATAAAAATTTGATTGGTTCCATTTTTTTCTATGCTCCCTGTAGTTCCCACGAGGGGTCGAAGGTCACAGTGTGGCCAAAACTTAAAATCAGTCCCATCATGTTGTTATGCATTTCAAATTGTTCGTCTCAGGAGTTATAAGTCGAATAGGTCAAATGTCAAAACTTTCATACACAGAGGTTAAGATTTAAAAGTTTCTATCATAATTATTATTCGATTTATTCTTCCTTCTGTTCCTTTGTCTGATTTTCTTCTTTTTAACACTTTCTATCTCAAGTTCATTTACGGCCCCTCTCACTCTCCTTCCCCTCTTCCTATCTTCCTCCTCTCCTCCGATCTTTCACATTTCATCCCTCCATTCTTTCCTCTAGCTTGCTTGCGTCGCCAACATAAAATGGAAACTCGTGAATTGAATACAAACCTTTGACTTTAATGAATAGGCTTATAACAGATAGCCTATATTGCACAATTAGGGTAAATGTGGCATTTAAGACAAACGACCTCTAAACCTAACCCCTAACCCTGGCCCTTACCCTAATTTGAATATGGTGATGTTTATCTTAAATGCCACATCTACCAGAATAAGCCACCTTGGAAAATGGCAGACTCAATAGGAGGGCGTTGTTCAGTTTGAGTAAGGCTCTCCTATTGTGTCCATCATCATTAAGGGCTTCATGATGCAGTCATGTCTACAGTAGAATTCATCTCGACCTTTGCAGGACTTAACCCCATTAGAAAGCTATTAAACCAAGATAACACTCATTGAAACAGCTGAATACGAAGAATGTCATTCTCTGATATCAAATAATTTTGATTTTTTGAAATCGCACAATAAAGTTAATATTAAAGCTTCAGTTGGCAAATGATTAAAATTGAATTTTTGATATTTAACAGTACCATTGTTCACGAAAGTAAACTTTTATAAACTGAGCATTTTAAAATGAGCAACATAATGATTGTTGACAAGTTAACACGGTTTGATTTCTTCATATTTTTGAAGTTATCTGTCGTTTTTCCTTCCTAAAACCAAAAGTACGACTCTCCAAAAAAATTAGGTCTAAAATTTAGGACATGTTAAAAAATCCATATTTCTAGAATTTGAAAGTAATTTTAATATTGGCCGGTTATTTTTCCTCCAGCTACGTTAATTTTAAGAATATGTCATAAGATTAACTAAACACCAAAGTACGAATATATCAAACATCTAATTTGCTAAAAAAATAGGAAATTTTAAAATATTTTTCTAGAAATTTGATTATAGTATTTTAATATTGGCCGGTTATTTGATATCAGCGAAGTTAACTAGTCATATCAGAATGCAACGATAGGTCTGAGGTGCGCTCATGTAGAGGTCACGTCAATTGTCGAAAGAGCAATGTGTATTTTATAGAAAACGGACAGTAAGGGCAGTTCCCAAACTGATTTTCCTAGGCGCGACCCACAGCATACTATAAATGATGTTACTTGCCGGAACTTATCAGCGCCGTATCGGATCAAATTTCCATAGGGAATACAATTTTTACGTCATCACGATGACCGGCTATCAGAATGACTTAACTGGGATAAATGCGCGGGAAATTTTGCAATTTTAATGCTAAAATGGGTCAAAATAGGGTAACATGACCACAACGATGGTACTCTGCACTATCATGGTT
This sequence comes from Amphiura filiformis, assembly GCF_039555335.1. Taxonomy (NCBI): domain Eukaryota; kingdom Metazoa; phylum Echinodermata; class Ophiuroidea; order Amphilepidida; family Amphiuridae; genus Amphiura; species Amphiura filiformis. The sequence goes on along the minus strand of NC_092639.1, from coordinate 9,041,158 downwards.
GGATCCTTTCAGAAAGTCCCGCGACCCCTTTTGGAAGAAGTCGCGACACCCAAAAGGGTTGCGACCCACATTTTTAAACCGCTTGGCTAGTTGATACATGGAGGTAGTAGAGAAGGAGAAAGCTCGCACGCATTCTATTGTACAATCATAATTGCCGCCCTTTGAGGTGTCCAGATCATCGTTTTGATTATGTAACATGATTATCACTTATAATCTTTTGTGTTGTATACATGCTTCGTTGCACAGTTGTGTGTGCTATAAATATGCTGAAACAGCATAAGTCATTCTAACTTGATGAAAATGATACACATTATGCTTTACATCTCTTTCATCGGCTAGTTTAAAAGAGGGCTCAGGACGCGGTTTATTTTGAAACCTCGGGGGAGGAACAATTGTTAAAGTTTTGGGTAAACAAATAAAATCGGACCAACCCGGGCAGTACCGGGCAACATTGAGATACATCTCGTTTGATGGGAGAATTCCTCAACTTAACAATGCGCAATTCATTTTAATAAGATCTTCGTATTTTTAAAACAGTGGTTAAAACAATTTTACCCGTCCTTAAATGTGTGTGAACTGCACCATTCCATAATATACTGTTTAGAAACATTCTGGAACAACATGTTTCAACATATTAATCGTAAAAACATCATATATTAAATGAAATATGAATATTCAAGTTCAACAGTTAAGTAAATTGTATGCGCATCCATAATACATGTTTTGCACATACGTGATTTTATACTTGTTACTAAATTATGAACCCCCATGAGACGGAGTCATTCCAAAATTATCGGCAATGATCATTAGATCAAAGGTACATCTGCCTCTATTGTGTTTACAATAGGATTTACGCAATGAGCTTAACGCGAGCTCACTCCTTCTCTGCTACCTTCATGGTTGATACAATACTATGTACAAAGCGACCAGGATAGACTTGGACCTATACATGGCATAAATTTCCACATTGTGGTGGGTAATCGAGAAACGAATCATTCAAGGTGTTTAAATTATGCGCCTAAAATCAGGCGAGTGATAAATAACTGTATCCCGACGGCTAAACACTGCTTTGTGTGCTTACGACAGCTCAAACATACCGGTACACTTTGGCGGTGTGATAACAATGGAACCACTTTCTCAAGTGGTGGTCTTACATATGACGTTCTATCAATACTCGTCTGTCAGTTAGACGTTAATAATAGATTGTCGGGTTAGTTAGCAATTTAATGGTGCAACCATTTTGTCCGAAACAATTGTACCATTTTATGGATACCCTGTCGACAAATCAATTCAGCATCAAAGGAATAATGCGTTACGTAATCTATTGCCTAATATCTATGTTATTAAAGGCTCTGGGCACAGACCGAAATTATCAAGAGCTTAGATTCAGTTAGTTCATAAGGCTGTGTGACTATAAAAGTCACGAAATCACGAAAGCGCTTGAATTTATGATAATATCAAAACCCCAAGAATCGCACAGCAGGCACAAATGCGAAACATATATTTTAAAATCGTATATAAAATTCAAGGTTTAACTTTTCACAAAATGTAGCAGTCCTATAAAGACTATACATCGAAAACAATATCAGAGACACGTTAATGATAATGATGAGATGATCATGATACATGAACGTTGGCTTGAACAGTGAACGTTGGCTAGAGTTTTGAACACATTGAATGATGTTGACCTTGGGATATTCACTTGCTGGGAAGTGCTTAAATCATCCTCTGCATTGAATGATGTTGACCTTGGGTTATCAAATCAAATGATTGTGGTGTCCACTAATTAACTACTAAATCTTACATCTTGGTATCCATGCCAACAACAGGTACGTGGTCATCTTTAAATGAAAATTACACTATGTAATCAGATACCAAAAAGAGAAAACAATATTTAAGCAAAAATATCATTCAATTTTCTCAAAATTTTATTGTAAATTAGGGTATTTTTAATCATGTGATGTGAGAAACAGCGCTATACTCCCTACCTACCATTAACGGTTTTTGGTTCATATTTTAGCCCAACGTTGACCACCAGATACCGAAAGATATATTACATAGTACATTTTCTACTAGGCACTTTTAGCAATATTATAATAATTTTACGTTGTTTGATTTTGATCCCATATTGTTCAAGGTTATTCCTAAACAGGATCGAAGCCCATTCCTAACCATCTACATATCAATCAATCAATCAATCAATCAATCAACAACACAAATTACGTAGTGCATATTCCTCTTTACAGAACCATCTAAACCAACGTTAACCACAACCAGGACCGAATGATGGTAACACTAAAATATATTTAGTCCCCTAATATTCCCCTAATTTAGCATTATGCCTAATAGTGACGATCCTGATCAAGTGATACAGACTTGCAGTATACAGTTCCATTACTCTAGCTTACAATAAACACAGCGAATTACAATGCCAAAGTGTATGTTGTTTATGTGTCTTTTTATGCATCGGTAACAACGAAAAACGCTCCCCTAAAATGTAGTACATGTAGTTCGAGGCGCTCGCTATCTCAAAATAGGTGGCGCTATTTGTATTTCTGGTGTGAGCACTATGAAGTGTTGATGAATGATATGTTTACAGAATGAGCCTTCAAAATTAATGTAACTTGTTTCACAGGTTTTTGTCCTATTCACTAGAGCAATGTTTGATGTGCTATGCAATATAAATGATTTGTGCTTTACTTTGATTAAGCAGACCTTGAATATTCATCAACAAATTAGTAGCCAAAAGTAAATAATAGGTATGAATTCGAGAATATCTGTTTGTGTTTTCAAACGCTACTTTGATATTTTAAACAATATCCCAAGATCATAAGAGTTTTATTACTATTAAAGTACAATTTATTGTTATTTTTCTATTATGGACTATATTTGCCTATGTTGGAAGCCAATTAATGGGCCATATAAGGAAGAATATTAATGATTTTGTTTTTGAAAAAAAACCATGGAAATTCAAGGACCGTTGAACAAAGTACAAGTGCAATGTATCCTAACAATAGGCAAAGAAAACAGGATTGACTTCAACACAAATACCACGGACGGTCAGTTGCGTCATTAAGACTTCTTTGACGAACAGTATGAAGTTCCCCTTTTCTTTGCCTTGAAATGGAGTGGGTGGCTCACCATGAACAACTACAGCAACAGCACCAGCAGAAACAGCAGGCCTTGGACGCCTTGGTCCTCTCGGATTCCTGCGACTGCGCGGCAGACACCGCCGACTGTTCCTGTGAATGCGACTCCTGCCTCATATCAAACCAAACCAACCAAGGCTCGTACGCTGTAAGAAAAAAAAAAGCAAGAAAAATACAAAGATTTAATATGGACGTTAATTTTGAAGTTTATCTGGGATTTGGAAAACAATTTCACGTTGATAATCAATCTGAAAGAACCAACATTGAACGTGCCATATCGATGAAGACAAGGGCCTTTATCAACTCCCACCCATTTACCGGTCACTCGTTAAATCACATGGGTCACGTGGTTCGTCATTATTTTAAGTATCCTTTTTTATCATTTTGTCGGTCGCAAATGAGATTCCAAGTCTAGTTTCCTAATTGTTGTGTGTTAGATTTATATCACTCACAATAAAACCAAGCTCACTCTAACAGACAACGAACTCAAGAGAGCCATTGTTGAATTCGGAAGTTTTTCTTCAAGGTAATAATCTCCTCACCTATATTCCGCTTTATTCTATACAGTTGGATAACCTCCCTAACACGTTTAAGATGAAGCATTATGTTCAGAAACCTCTCTATACTTCAACTTATAAATGCTTCAAAAGCAGACAATCAAACATAAAGAGTACGCCCTCTATGTGAAGAAGGCCACAAGGTACCACTTACAAAGTGTGCGTAGCCTATCTCAGCGGATCTCCTTCCCGATGTGCACAATTGTTAAATATATACGCTTACTACTAGTAGTACTTGAGCGTTTTCTACTACGTCCTCTTTAGCCTAATGCAAACTTGTAGACTTCTCTTGAATTTGCGCATTTGTACTTCAGTTTAAGGTGAAAATTGGTAGTAATTTGTTTTGATTGTTTTAAAATTGAATGAATTCGATAAACAATGCCTTTGCATTGGAAAAATAATATTTGCCAGACAAGAATCACGTTTACTGTCCATCTCATCAGATAATAGCTGTTCCAAGAAGTCCACGCCACGGTGAGCGCGATTGTTGCAAGAAGACCTATTAGATCAACATTTGGGTTCATAGAAATGGTATTTTTGTGTTTTTTCCACAACACTACGATCATCCTTGTCAAGGATGGTCGTCACTTGATGATGTATGCCCATACCAAACGCAACGTATACATAATAGCTACAGTCTGTCTACTCTGAAGTACAAAGTACCGACGCGCGGACGCACACATTGTGCCGACATTGCCGACATTGAAGGCACGCATACCTGCAGTAGAGACACAGCACTGCTAACTGTTTACGCGGTGTATACGCGCGCGTTGTCACTTTGTACTTCAGAGTGGACAAACTGTAGCCTTAGGTCTCGTTCAGTTTTTATTTGATTTAGTCCCAAATTTGTTAATTTCGTCTATGGAATGGCCGGCATTGGATGACTGAAACCATCCAGTTTTTAGTGTGAAAAAAACTGCTAGACTGTTATACCAACACCTTAAAAAACAATATTGAGTATTCGACACAGAAGTGCTTCTGCACAACAACACCTTAAACTCTGTATTCGGAATTGAACGACAGAGAATTCAATACATACACAGTTTCTGTGAATATGTTCTTTGTTTTTTGAGAAGTGCGTGTGTATTTGCCCTGGTATTGGTGGGTGACTGCGTGGGAGTATCAAAGTCGATACATGGTCCTTGGATCTGAAGGACCCTGTAGGTGGAGTGGTGGGTGTCGTGACATATGATGTGAAGTCGTAAATGAACATAATTATTGCTAATAACATGATTGTATTGGATGTTTAGACATCGCTGTGTTTCCCTGTGTGTTTCGTTCTTACACATGTCGCACGTGCGTTGGAATAACGTTTTGGCGCTGTTACCATGATTACAGTTAGCGCCGGCCTAACTTAAAAATACAAAATATGAAAGAAATTCAAAAAAATGAACAAATTCGGCCATGAACCGCAAACAATGGGCCAAAACCATTGAGTTTTCGAGAGGGTAACCCCCTTAACACCATTTTTTCGTCATCGACCAAAAGGCGCCCCCTCTATCAAAAATTCCTGGATCCGCCCCTGAGCATTATGGTTGCCGATAATGTTATATTGGATCAGTCTATGGTTGGATGTTGAATTGCTGATGGAGTTCATGAAGTTACTTGAATAATTGTTGTTTTAGTTATGATCCGCATCAAACGTCCATTTGTTAAACATTGTTAAAAGACAAAATGGTACAAGGAAACTTAAAACAATTGGAAAGGGGCTAAGATTACTAATGTTTTCTAATGACAAAAGATTTTGCTCAAGAATCAAGCAAAAATCACGTAATACGGTTAACTTTTGCTTGAGCCTCGTCCAATCAGGACCCAATTGTGTCCTCCCACAAACAAACAATCAAACAAACTCTTTGAACGTGCCGTCCTCGAGTGAATTTGTCCTGGTCCGTTAGAAAACAAATTGGACACAGCAAACAATAATAATTTGTTTGTTTATACATGACTTGCCATTTTAGCTACTGAGAGGTTTTGTATATGACGATGTAGATATTCAATACACAATCTCATTGAATACTGGTACATTTTGCACGTCATTATAAAATCGGATTTCAGTTTTAGGATTTATTCTTTGTCAAATTTTCTCCGCTACGATATACGGCAAAAGGAAATCAATTAAATGTATTTCGTTAAGGGGGTACTACACCCCTGTCCAATTGTGTGCCTATTTTTGCATTTTTCTCAAAAATTATAGCGCATTGGTGACAAGTAAGATATGTATATTATAGGGGCAAGGACCACAACTACTGCACTGGAAATTTTATTTCGGCACATATAGCAGTTGTGGAGTTGCAGTCAAAAATGAGGGAAAACCAACTTGAGCTGAATTTTCAAAGCAATAGTTGTAGTCCTTGCCCCTACAACATGCATATCTTAATTGTCACCAATGCGCTATAATTTTTGAAAAAAATACAAAAATAGGCACAAAATTGGCCAGGGGTGTAGTAGTAGTACCCCCTTAAGACTTTTTTTGTTGATAATTTAGTGCTATAAAGATCGCGTACAAAACGAATTCCAGCCTAAAGATTTCAGAATATAGTATTTAGGCCTACATTGGTGAGAAAGATCAAAACCGTTATTTGTTTATAGGTTAATAAACACTTCATACACCCCTACAACAGGTATGCACGTGGTCACCTTTAAATAAAAGTTACACTATGTAATCAGACAGCATCGACTGAAAACAATATTTAAGCAAATTTTGTCAAAATTATCATATAATGTGAGAAACAGCGCTACATTAACGGTTTTTGGTTCATATTTTAGCCAGATACCGAAAGATATATTACATATTACATTTTCTACTAGGCACTTTTAGCAATATTATAATAATTTTACGTTGTTTGATTTTGATCCCATATTGTTCAAGGTTATTCCTAAACAGGATTGAAGCCCATTCCTAACTATCTACATATCAATCAATCAATCGCAACAAAAAGTACGTAGTGCATATTCCTCTTTACAGAACCATCTAAACCAAAGTTAACCACAACCAGGACCGAATGATGGTAACACTAAAATATATTACTACACGCAGTGCTTTCGGACGCGTTCATTTTTCTTGTGGGTTGATGCATTTATATTTACCTCTATTTTCCAACACTTTTAGTGATAATTTAGTTATAAAAATTGCTAAAATCAAGGAATTGTTTTCTCGTGTATGAAATAGGTTAAATAAATGCGTTTATCCTTCGGGGCTCGTGCATTAGACGCATCAACATATCAGTACGCGTGCATTATTTTGTACAATTTCACTCCCAACAAGTGATACGCATTTATCAACCTATAAAAGAAACGTTCCTAATGAACATTTTGGCAGTTTATTTTTCCACAATTTATTTTGACATCGCTGAACAATGACTACAGTAACAACAACAATATATATTCAAACAAAAAAGAAAATTTCGTTTACGTGGACCACCAAAATCGGGAAAGCACACATTACGATCGGTATTGAAAAGGGAACACACCCACCGAGACAAACTATCAGTATAGTCTCGCATGAATAACACACACAAAGACACCCCTAAGTTACACATGTACTCCTCTCTCGCACAGACAAAAATGAGAAACTGGCATAGTATTCGTGAGTTTCTCTAGAGGGCAGTATTGCAAATAAATCAACATCAGTAGCATCATCGAAAATGAATATGATATTATGTCAGTTTTTGGTCAAAATGTTCGTATACTTGTTTCAAATAAGTCGCTCAACCACTTGATGCTTTATACCATAGATCACGTATCTAGACATCGTTAGCTGCTTCCGGAAACCACCTCTGTACACACACCACTGTTTATATCAAATATGTCCTACTAGCCCACTACAGGGATTTACTATCAGCAACAACTACCCAAGGGTATCATGTGAAACACGTACATGTACAATTTAACCCTCAGATGGCGAGTGCAAGTAGGCTATAAATTACAAAAAGCATTAATGCAAGACATCTGTCATTTGCTACCGTATTGCTACAAAGCGTTATTGATATTTTGACGCAAAAGTTTACTTTCTCATAATATTTGTGGTCCTTTTCGGTGACTATTAAATGTAGAGGACGCGTTTCCTCGGTAAAATCTGGTGGTGGACATGGGATACAATTAGCGTTTCTACTGATAGCGTCGATAGCTGTATGTACTCCCTCTATTTGCTGAGACGGGTTTCGCGTAACTTGAACTTTTAGAATACCAGAGTTCAAGTTCAACTAGATTTGATACTATTTGACAAATAAAATGTTGCGTAATCTTTACGTGACCATGATGACGATAACGATGATGCTGCTGATGATAATGACGACGACGACGACGACGACGACGACGACGACGACGACGACGACGACAAAGATAATGATAATGACAACGACAATGCGACGATGCTAATGATGATGTATACCACGAAGCTACAGTATTTGCTAAAAGTTGGATATGAATCTTTAAATCACAATGTGCTCTATTTTTAATGAAGGCTTGTTTAGATTCCCGTATCCATGGTAACCACAACAGCAAGAATTTGGACCAGTTAAAAATTTCAGCGCCCATAAACATGAATTTGAATTCAAGATAGACCTGAACTATTAACAACTAAAAACTGAAAATTGACGGTCACAGATATACTTGTAATTGACAATTAATCGTCAATGACCATTGTGGCTAGAACATACCTCTGCTACCTTCATTACGTTACCTCTGCCTGGAACAGAGGTTTCATTTTTTACTTCTACTCAGAGGCAGTAACCTACATGTCCCACGTAGCTGGGCATAGGCCTATACGGTAACCTTGTGCAGTCATGTACACTAGTTTCCAGACAGGCAATGACCTTCGCCAAAACCCGGCGCCAAAAGCACTTGGTTGTCAAATGGTGACAAAATAATTTCACAACAAGGTGTGACTGGCTTGCACTGTTTGGCTCAAATGAGTTACTATTGGTTTGGTCGAAAAGGTGGTGGACTTTATAAACTATACCAATCTATTGGGGATGGCAGGGCAAAGATTCCTAATTCCAGCTTGTCTCCCACCTCTGGTAACGTTATGTATAATAACATTTTAAAACACGTTCAAAACCCACAGTGCTCACTAGGATATATGTAATTTTTTTTTTATCAAATTATAATGTACATTATCTCACTTGGTCGTGATTATTGTCATTAAAGCCATATTGTAACATTTCCATAAAATAGATTGTATTTCTTTTCCATAAAATGTTAGCTTTTACTGTCAGATATGTCCCCTTTTAATTTCGAGCCGAACAACTGGGGTAAAGCAAAGAAAATTGGAATTTACTATACCAGCGCCAATGCGTGTTACTCTTCTTCTTCTTCCTTATTAGTGCTGGCCTCATATGTATGAGTTAGCGCACTGCGTACAGACAAGCTGTATTTATTTTTACTCTGGAACCTAGAGTAGATGAGTGTCAACATTACCGGGATGATCCCCTGCTCTTTTCGAATAGCCTGTGACGTTCTTTAACGTGCACACTGCATTAATGTCAGATATACATGTACACGGGACCGACGGCTTAAAGTGCCCTCCGAAGCACTAAGCAAGTAGAGTGAAGTGCCTTGCTCAAGGACACAAAGAGCCAGCCGAGCTCAGGCGGACCTCGGATTCGAACCCGTGATCCTTGGATTAACAGTCCAACGCTTTAACCGCTCAGTCACGCTCTAGAACCAGAGTACGGTCCTTTGATGTGTGTGTATGACCGTCCCGCACGCCGAGTACGTATGTGTTATGAACATAGCAAAATCTCGGATTTTGACAAATCTGAGGCACCTAAAGTCTTGATTTTTGCAGGGTATCTTTGTTTACTATAAAGTACATTACAATCGTATAACACAGAATTATAAAAAAATATTGAGGGCGTCCTCCTCAGCAAATGTTACAATATGGCTTTAATTGTTTTCTCATTTTAGTTATTTCTTGGTAAAGTAACCATCTAATTACACAGCCATAATTATGATAATCACTGTCACTTCTTTTGTATTCTTGTCATTTTAAGGAATTTAATTGCAGCTTACCAGTAATGTTGTTGTATGAATCAAAAGCAACAATGGGCACTTTTGCAGATTTAGATGTAATTATTGCCATTCAATTTACTCTAGCTGACGTCAGTATGTTATTTTCTGCTTCATTTACAAATTGTTAAACATAAAAGCCACATCATACTACTGCCAAGAAATGCACCACAAGATATTGATGCGCTTGGGCATGCAACCTTTTTGTCAGATGCCGGGGTCAGGTGGTACTTTCTCAAATAGTAGAATATTTGTAGCAACTTTAGAGTAAATGGTCGCCAACCCCAACCATATAATATTAACACTAAACCTCTCTTACACTCTGATCCTAAAACCTAGCTAACCCGAATTCTACTCTCTAAAGCGCGACAGTTATTTTAAAGTCTTGCTAAAAATCATTTGTTACGGTATATTATATTACAATGATGGAAATTGGTGAATGCGTAGCGTTCACCAATATGTGTAGTGTTACTCATACAGGTGATTTGGGAGGCAGGGTCCAAGTCCAGATTTAACATTTTTGTTTGGCCACTTGAGTTACACATGCCTTCCTCAAGGTGAATTTAGGGGCCTCAAAATTTTGACCTGGCCCAGTGCAACCAACCAGAAAGGTAAATCCGCCTCTGTCCAGGTAATATGCCCACAGTCGGCACCCGTCTTTTTCCTCCTCATAATTATCATTATTATTAAAGGGGTCTTTAATGTTAGAAGTGCAGAGAAGGTGCACATCCCTGTACATATTTATTTTGGTCTAGACGCATCGGACCAAAGACCTTGAATCTGCATTTGCTCTCCACGGGGAGTTTCATTTCCGTTTTTGTTCACGGCGTTAATTTCATTTCATATCACATCGTATTTACTAAAGTACCGAACACGAAGTTATAATATTAACAAAATGATATAAAAACTCACCACGCCTCCGTAAAATGGACATATTCTTCCTATTCAAAATATATGTTACATATATAGATGGTATATTCCTTTCTTTAAATACACATGTACACGATAATCGGAGGCGTAATTATAGTAAATTGTGTATACATTGGTACTATAGTTGGTAAATGAATAAAGCATGTATAACCTTGTCATTTATTAATTACCAACATATGGTCTGGTTGCCGGTTAACGATAGCTAGCCTAATGCATAGATCCCGGCCAATAAGAAAGCAAAGATGGCTTCGTTTTGTTAACAGGTCGGCTAATGATGCATCACCATAATTATTTACATTATATAATAAAATAATGTGGAGTGGACATCATAAAATGTCAATGTCTATCTATCAATAGTGTCCGGTTATGCGTTTAGCACGTGCTTAGAAAACAGAAAAGCCGTTAAAAATTTGCGGAGTGGAAAAATATTGTATAATTATTTGATGATTTTTGTTTCGTAATTGAAGGTCATTTCAGATTTTCTATTTCGAAAAAAGCATCGACAATTTCAAATTATAGGTCCGATAAATGCGTAAACTTGGTTGGTGGAAATTGCAATAGGATGGAATGAAACTTGAATCAAAATGCTAGTCCTTCAAGAATGACTATCGGCTGAGGTTTAAAATCTATATGTAGCGAGGCCTTCGGCTTCGCCGACCCCCCCCCCCCAGCCGAGGTATTTCTTGAAGGGGGCTTGAAGGACTAAATAATGCATGCGCGCTGAGATATTGAAGCGCTGAGATGTTGATGCGGTCATCACGAGGTCAAAGGTCAAAGGTCATCCTTTCAAAGTTTTGTTACCTCCTCCACACAAACAGTGGGTGCCAATGGCCCTTATAACGCCGGAATATTGGCTACACAAAACAGAAATTGAGGTCAACTGATTGGTCAGTCAGCTGGCGAGCAGCTGGCGAGATAAATTGAAACTTGCTCTGAATTAAAGTAGCGTTAAATTGACCAATTGAAGCTTTGTTTGACGTGAGCTGGATGACGTCGGCAGAAAATTAGCGAATCCAAGGACCAGTTCAAATTGGCAGACTGTTTGTGTGGAAGCGGATCGCAAACTGCTGCTGTGGAGATACTCGCAGGCCCACAGGCGGCGCAGGGGTAGTGCATTGGATGCATCAACATTCAGCAGTAGTGCATTATTGTGTCCTATTTCTTGAGCAACAAGTATCCATTTATTATCTTGATTCACGGCAAAGAATTTTGGCAGTTTCTGCTATTTATTTTTAAAAGGTTGTTTGATGTGATCATTTATTAATTTTTCTAACAAAACATTATTTATGATTTAAATTCGTAATTCTGAATAATTTCAGCTATCATTTACAAACTTTCGATAAACACATCGTATTTTGTAGCAAAAAACAATATTATCGTTTTATATCAAATTATTCTTTATCTGCTTATCATTATATAAACTGTAAATTTGTGTGCAAATTGAGGGCGCTATTTAAGTATATTTTAAATTTAAATTAACCAAATAATATGAGTTATACCTTACATTTCATAATTAAAGGTTTTTGAAAATTCTCTTGTCATATGTTAGTCTATTTGCTGGTGTTCTAATACCATTTGTGTCTAACCCTTGTAAAGATGCAAACAAGATTTTAGATAAATAGCGCCATCATTTTTCAACTTTTCTTAAAAATGACTCAGTTTTACATGTCATCAAACAACCGTGGTACAAAACAAAATACTAAACATGTCGGACAATTTGACCAATATCAATGCACTCACCTTCACGAAAAATGAATCAATGCTGCAAGACACGCATTGGCAGGGCATAGTACGCGAAACTGCCATTTTTTTAATTTTTATACAATTTGTATGCACTTCACGTTTTTCAAGCGGCTTTTTGATTGGCTGTGTGGTTCTAAGAGTGTGTATGAAATACGTTGGCCGCGTGAAACTCGCACACACATATAGGTCTACGTACGGTAAGAGCTCATAGGGACAATTTTCTATGCCCTCACATCCGCCACCCTGCAAGTTCATTACCTAAATTGATCATATAAATTAATTAGCATCAATGGAAAATCCTGGTGTTGGTGTCGAATTAAAAAAACCCAAAAGAATTACGCTTTAAAACAAGACCAACATGGAGGGTGTAAGTGAAAATATCATTGTCATTTAATTTTTCCAAGAAAAAGTCATGCCACCAGCCTGTATAAGACATTATGACCACAGACAAATAAAATGAGGACTATGACAGTCTATGTCTATCCAAACACTGAGGGTTGGCAGTGTCCGGTGATACAAGCACCATTTAAAAACCGATGTATTTAGTTGAACCCTATACATGTTACAAATTATAGCCATATAAAATAAACATTACCCTAACATAACCCTAGTACATGTACCCTACTGGTTTAAAGGGAAGGTAGGGAAGGTTTTATTTCAAACTCTAATGGTGACCCACAGGTCAAATTAATAGAATTGTACATTAAACACACCTAAACAGACACAATGCAATTTGCAGGCAGCAGCTTAATCAGCGCCAATATTGCAACATTGAAACAAACATCTATACAAACATCCAATCCAACCCAACCCCATTCCCCAGTAGGCAATGAGGCTACAGTGCCTTGCCCAAGGACACAACACGTTGGCACGAGCGGGGTTCGAACTCGCAACCTATGGATTATGAGTCGGGCGCCTTATCCACTCGGCCACACGTTTAGTTCTAAACCTAACACTAATGCATTAGACACTATAATGTATTATAAGGTACTTTTAATACTTGTAGATTTAATCAATGAAACAATGAGCTTCAGTATACAGTAAATTAAATAAATTACAATGTTAGTGCTACTTATGTCAATATAAGCAAGTCTTTACTGTTCTAATGATTACATGTATTATATCTTAGTATTTATAATCAAGATAATTGTAGATACACCTTATGCGGTACTCACTGATAGATCCCATGGTCCCGTTCAGTACGTGAAACTCCGCGTTATGACTTTGCTGTAACTATGGTTCGATATGTATAGCATTATACCAAGATATCATCTGACTGTTTACCTTCTAGTACGTACATACCATGCAATAACATCCTGTATCTGGTCTATTATCCTGATCTTATGGAATTTCACATAGGGGAGCTATTATGAAAGTACCGAGAGATAAAACGCCTGAAAATTACTACTTCGGTTTGTATTGTCAATATTAACAAACATCTGACAAAATGATTCCAAATTCATCAATGCTATCTGAAGCACTAACCATAAACCTACTCCTAACTCACGCTAACCTTTTATTTCATAATCTACTAAGCGAACCTTATTTTCAACATAGCAAACTTCTGAAATAGCGGCGGAGATTCACAACATCCCGCTATCTCTAAGAAGAGTAAGGTTCGCTATCACTAATGTGTAAAGTCTATGGAGATGAGAATCCCGCTATCTCTAATAGAGAAAAGGGTTCGCTATACCTAAAAAAAAAAAGGTCCGCTACTTCTAAGGTTCGATATCACTAATTCAGAATAAGGTTCGCTAGGTTCGATATTACTAATTTTAAATAAGGTTCACTATCACTAATTAATTAAGGTTCGCTATCTCTAAAGATCGCTAGCACTAATTTTGATTAAGGTTCGCTATACCTAAGGTTCGTTATCACTAATTTTAAATAAGGCCCACTATCTCTAATTTTAAATAAGTCCCCCTATCTCTAATTTTAAATAAGGCCCACTATCTCTTATTTTAAATAAGGCCCACTATCTCTAATTTTAAATAAGGTTCGCTATCTCTAATCTAAAGTGAGGCCCGCTATCTCTAATTTTAAATAATGTTCGTTATCTCTAATTTAAATTAGATAGGCATATAGCGGGCCTTATCGTTAGAGATAGCGGGCTTTATTTTAAATTAGAGATAGCGAACCTTATTTTAAATTAAAGATAGTGGGCCTTATTTCAAATTAGAGATAGCGAGCCTTCTTTAAAATTAGAGTTAGTGGACCTTATTTAAAATTAGAGGTAGCGAACCTTATTTAAAATTAGTGATAGCGGGCCTTATTTAAAAGTGATATCGAACCTTAGAAATATTGAACCTTAGAGATAGCGGTCCTTAGAGATAGCGAACTGGCACTGGGCAGACACCTTTATTAACAGGTTTTTTTACACGTTCAACACTTCGCTGCTTCGTGTGCAACAGGTACTGTACTTTGCTGTTAGGCTATCACAACGACATGAGTACCACAATTAATAAACAGGAATTTCCTGACATCAAATTCCTTTTCCGATAAACGCAAAAGGATATGGTCAATGGTCTATTCCAGCAAATCGGATGAACTTTTCTTAATATCTGTTACATACACAACCCGATTTCAATGGAGACTACGAGATGGGTGAAACAAATACAATAATGATATTATAGTAGTAAGTATCGATGACGTAATATCAAACTAAGGTAAAAAATCACAGCAAAAGTTGGTCGGTATACTACATCACTGCTTTCTATTGCGTGATACGGATATCGAAGGGAAACGTATTGAAAAAATGTGCCATGTATCTGCCTATTAAAGCCATATTATAACATTTTCAAACAAAATAGATTAGCATTTATTTGCCACAAAATGTTAGCTTTTACTGTCAGATGTCGCCAATACGTACCACTCCTTCGGTCATGTTGTGGTACGACCCTTTGTTGTGTTTATCACCGTCCCGCACGCCGTGTACGTACTGTGTGTTATGAACATCGTGTATGCGTTCGACTAATAATTCCATCGTAATAATAAAGCGCCGAATCCGGCGTTTTATTCAAAATCTCGGATTTTAAAAATTCAGTGAGGGCGTCTTCCTCAGCAAATGTTATAATATGGCTTTAAGTGAAACGAAAGAATAATATCATCTAGCCGAGAAAAGATACTGACCTAATTATACTGATGACGCAATTTTATTGACGCAAACTTTTTGTAAATTTGGGACCCCCCCCCCTCCTTCCAAAAAAATGGCAGCCCTCTAAGAGGATTCAAAAGATAACCTCTGCCCCAATAATCCCTAGCTATATTTGTTTGACACTTTTCCACGGAGGATGTATCATAATAGGCTCAGTCTTCAAATGATATAAATAAAATTTGAATGAGTGAACGAACAAAATCATACAACGACCAACTGTGCCTATGACGTATCATCCCGTAAATATGGTGGACTACTCAAATGCATTCAACAAAAGCATGATTGCATCTACCGCGACAGTTTGTCTCACACACATAACGAAATGCACTCCGATCACATAGGTTGATGACAACATTTGATTGAATGGACTGCACTGCGCCATAACGGGGAAGAAATTCAAACTGGAGCCAACGATCAAAATAGGTTGATGACAACATTTGATTGAATGGACAAATTTGAACATATCGCGCTGCACTACAAGCAGATTGAACTAGTCACCTGTGTATGTCTGCAATCATAGATTGAAACCTGGTTCAAATACTAATCTTTGTTTGATGGTTCCAATCGTATCAAACGGTATATTCAAAAATTGGCCTGGTATAGCGATTATCATTGAATACTGGCTAGGATTCCACAACACAATGAGAACATGTTATAAGGCGCTTTGGAAGGCACACAATACCCCCAATGGCTTTCCATATTATGTGCACTCAACAACTATTCAGTATCGAAGCCCGGTATCGAAGTTATGTAATGTTACTATGTCAACGGGATCACGCGCATAAGTAATGAACCACGATCGAAACAATCAGTACACAAAAAGGCATACCAAAATAGCGTGATCGTAATGATCGCCATACAAACAGTGCTTGGTTCCGATACCATCACGGAGTTTCGTAACTACTTCGTGGTCTGATAGTTATATGATCAATGGTCTGATCTACTTGGGTTCGATCCTTTTAAGAAAAGAAAAAAATAGCTGATCATTTATAATGCATAAAGTAATAAAGTAATGTAGTTACACAATTAGAAACATTGAGGCCGTTCTATTTTTCAAAGGTCATTTAACTGTTAAATGTAGTGGAATATATCACGCATTGATAGGTAGCAGGTAGAGCAAATTTTGTCAGCGGTTTTTGTTGCCGTTTGTTCGCAGTGCCTATTTATCTAAACAAAATAAGAAAATTAAAATTAAATTAAAAAAACTCACAATATTCGTTCATAAAATGGGGACAAAATCAAAAAACATTTCTTGACCCTTCTTCACATAAAAGTGGGGGCAGAAATCAAGATTCGAACAAGTAGCATTCGCCATTCAAGGCGCACCCTCTACCGACTGAGCTAACGGGTCAGACAATAGAAGGGTGTAATTTTGAACTGAAGAATATTTAAAAAATATGAAGAAATTACAATGTTATAAAAAGATTTACCAAAACGCATGAATCGATTTACAAAATAAGTCCAATGGCACTTTGAGAAAGAATACCTGAAGAAACCCCAATACATTTGCTGCTCTAGCAACTAACCTAGTGACCTAAAGTATTGGGTCATGTCACGATATTTTTTTCTGAGGCATTATGATTATGTCCAGGTTGCTCAATTTAACATACACGTATCCTTAATGCTGTTGAGATTTTACAAGGATGGCGCTCTCACATTTCTAAGAATCCGAAAGCGCCATTAGCCCATTACTATGGAAAAGTATGGCCAAAATACTACTGACGATGTATTTGGTAGCACGTATACCAATCTGTCTGTAGGTATTTTGCCGTTTAATTCATTTATCACTTTAATTATGAAATTTAATTATGCGTATTGTTTAAATTAGGGCATAAAAGGTAATTTGTATGTAAATAAGGTATGCCTTTTTTATGTATAAAATTTAACACCAACGATACTTTTTTAAGAAAGTCATATCCTGTGATCTATACTAGAATGTGCCATTAGCAATTGATGTTATAATGTCAGACATCAGAACCAGAATTGAAGGCCAAGACGAAGTCAGTCTTAATATACCCCTGCACAAGTAACACAATTGGTCAATTTTGGATGATTTTCTTGCGATTCTTGATCATTTCCTATATCGTAATAATCTTATTATCGACATCAAGAATAGGCAGGATTAGATTTTCGCGCATGGACGTGGTACGTGAGTACGTGAGGTCAATTTGACGTGATTCGGGAGTGCTGATTGGTTACAACAATTGCAATGACATCCAACTAACCAACTTACATTTTGTTGTTTATATTTTGAGTACTTAGGATTCCATCGACGGCAATGAGGATTACGTCACACACTGTTCCTTCTGATGCTGAATTGATTTGCCGACAGGCTATTCATAAAGTGGAACTTTTTGTTCATGTTGTTTCGGACAAGATGGTTCCGCTGTTAAATTGGTAACTGACTTGACCAACGGACTCCAGCGTCTATTCATCTACCATCTACAATGATTCTATTGTGTCCGATTAGAGCGCTGACATATTGAAAAATGTTGCTAATCAATATTCATAAGATTGTACAATCAGCGTCCAGTTTCCGAAAATGGGTGATTTGTGTTAGGCAGGTGTGAAATATACCTGACTGGACGTTTTAATTACATAACGCATGAACATGATGAAAGCTTTGACATCATCGAATGGCTGCCTTGTGATGTATGTGATTAGTTTTTAAAATCATTATTCCAAGTTCAATTCTTTTCCTTTCTCTGTCCTTCTCTGTCTTTCTCATTCGCTCTCTTGTCCCCTCTCACTGTCACTCCCCTTCCCATATTTATTTTCCTTTCCTTTCTCTTAATTTCTTTCTCGTTACTTCTTTCTCTTAATTTCTTCTCTTCATTTCTTTCTCTTTCTCTCTTCCACCAGGGCCCTCTCACACTCCATTCCCCTCCCCATCTCTTCCTCTCTCCCTCACTCCTTACCATCTTTCTTTCTTTCTTTCTTCTTTTATTCAGTCTCGCGGCAAGTTTGATACTCAGTTTGATGTATAAATAGTCTTTTAACACTTTCCATCTCTCTTATATACTTCATGATCAAAGCAACACATCTATCGGACAATCTGCTAATTTATCAGCCTTCTTTAAAATGTCGTAACGTTTTTTGAAAGCTTCTGAGAATATATGACAATAATGGTTTATTTTTATATTGTTTTTTGATCTTTACGAGGGTCGGCTATCAACTTGTCAATCATATGTATTTCAGATTCTATTATCAAACATTTTTTACTATTAATGTCATAGTAACTTCCTAAGTTAACACACAATTAAGTTAGCACTGTAACGTGATCATCCCGGAAATTAAGTTTGGTGCAGGCAACTTATTGTTGACAAAACAAAAAGCATGAAGTTGGAATCTCTTCTTTGGATGAATTTTTAACAATTTGGAAAGAGCAGCTTGAGACTATTCCATGACCAAACGATGACCGACTGATTTGTGTTTTCTTGACTTCTGAAAACGCGTTGCATTATTACGACATACTGCATCACATACGCTACTGTCCTATTTGACAAGTTTGACGATTTTGTGAGATTGGGATGTTTTGTTTATCATGTAATACCATGTCTGTCCTTCTCACCGATTTTAAACTATAAAAACATAACTTTATGTTAGTGATTTATTTGCTGCTTTAATTTCAATTGGTCACTTTGAACATATTGTTTTAAGGAAAAGTATGTCCAAAATACTACTGACGATGTATTTGGTAGCACGTATACCTATCTGTCTGTAGGTATTTTGCCGTTTAATTCATTTATCACTTTAATTATGAAATCAATTAGGGCATAAAAGGTAATTTGTATGTAAATAAGGTATGCTTCTTTTATGTATAAAATTTAACACCAACGATACTTTTTTACTTTTTTACTTAAGAAAGCCATACATGTAGTGTGATTTATACTAGAGTGTGCCATTAGCAATTGATGTTATAATGTCAGACATCAGAACCAGAATTTGAAGGCCAAGATGAAGTCAGTCTTAATATCCCCCATGCACAAGTAACACAATTGGACAATTTTGGATGATTTTCTTGTGATTCTTGAACATTTCTTATATAGTAAAAAGCAGCTGGAAATTCAGTAATTATTTTACACTACATTGTCGACTTCAAGAATAGGCAGGATTAGATTTTCGCACATGGACGTAGTACGTGAAACGTGAGGTCAATTTGACGTGATTCAAGAGTGCTGATTGGTTACAACAATTGCAATGCATCAAATTGACATCACAAAGTAATACAGAAATTGTTTGTAAAATTGGACCCTTGAGACGTTTTAACACATTTCTTGATGTACAAACTCTTTAATGTTTTATACAAAACACTTTATTCAACTACATTTCGATTCTGAGTTCGACTATTGTAGTGTAGTGTGGTTTGGTCGCTTCAATAAAGATACACGGGATTTACTGAAACGATGTGAAAGAAAAATATTGCATGCCAATTACCTTACTTCTTCTGAAATACTGCTAGGGCGGGAATCACTTTTGAATCAGTCAATGTATTTCAAATCTCTGTTAATGTTTAAATGTCCGAACGATATGACTCCACTACTTTATCAACAGGTTTTCTTATGTACTTAAAAGCAAAATGATAATAACAGAAAAGCTGCGACAAATTGATAGGCTTTATGTCTTGTAATTTTGATCATCTTTTTCCTACAGCGGGGTTGAAGTTGGAATAAGCTGAGTAATTAAGTAAAAAGTTAAACAAATGTACATACTTTCAAACAAAGATACAAGTCTTTGTGGGCATGTACTTGTGAATATTGTGCTTTATTTATTTTGTGAAAATTGTATGTATATTACACATGTTGATAATAGCTGAAAATGTGTAGATGTGTAGCAGGGCCCCATGTTTGACCCAACAACATTCTTTATTAAATAAGCTTTTAAAATATCAACACAATAAAAAACAAACCAGCACAATTTCGGTAAAAATTGTGATGCACGTGACATTTCAAAAATATCTAGTAAGAGCACAATCGTTGCCAATCTCATGTCGATTTTAACTTGTGTTTTTTTTAAAATAAAGTCTACCATCCGTTGTTTGGTGGTTGGTTTGGTTTTTTTCGAAAAGGGGCAGATTGTGTAATATCACGGGAGCGTACGTTAGCGGAATTGAAATACGAATCCGTTGCCCAGCCTCAGGTGTGTATAAGGAAAAAGGTCGTTACCTCTTGGCGTGCGCATGCACTTACAAACGGAGTGTACTGAAATGTCATGATGAATGCACATGATAAAGGAACAGTGTATGTAAAATACATCAAGTGAACGGTATTAGTTATTGCACGAGTCAACTGTCTGACGGCCTTGCATTTATATTATACTGTTGTTGCAATTCGCAAAATCGCATCTTAAGAAGCTTTCCATTCATGCCATTTGAAAACAGTGATAGGAATTTCTTAAATCAAATATCACGTGAGTAAATAGCAAGTTTGTATGTAAAACCTGAACAGCTCTGAACAAAGTCTGATATTTTTACTAGTAAACCTATTTTTATAACTCGACATGCATGGCGACAGTTACTCCCGGGGGGGCACTTACTACAAATGACCATACGGGTATGTTCCCCGGAAAGACCCCCCTTTTTGGATTTCGCTGCTCCGAAAGACCCCCTATATTTGACCAAAATGGAGCTCCGAAAGACCCTTGATTTTGATAATTTCAGCTCTAAAAGACCCCAAAATTGCTCATTCCTCGTATTTCTGGGGTTTTTTTTGGCGATTTTCAACCAAAAAGACCCTTGATTTTGACTGTTCGCAGCTCCAAAAGCCCTCATTTTACTTGTTCGCAGACCGGTTTGCAGCTCCAAACCTGGATCCTGGGTCAGCCCATTTCTTTTGTGGATAATTCTTTAGGTATTGTCAATATTCAGTTTTTTTGTGTGTCATGTAAATTAGTCTCTGGCTTGGTGGATGTATGTTCACAGAAAATCTGGGCATTCAATTTCAACATTTGATTGAGATAAGATCTGCTGCCCATTTCACTGAGGAAGTGAAATGTTGTTTTATTCAGCATGATGGATATTTCTCTATACTAACATCGTATGGCTAAAAAGGCTTTACCAGTTTGCGATGCTTCATACAGAAAGATAAGCTAGAATCAGCAATAGAAGCTAATTTGTGCCTTGTGTTTGAGTCGGGTTTGGCGAAGTTTAAAATGGTCGTCGTGGTTGAAGCTGACACTTTAACTTTTCCAACTTTGTGAGAACCATGCTGGTTTAAGATATTGTTCGTGTAAGTAAAATAATATTGTTTGTAAATTATAAAGTGGATTTAATGATGAATTAGTTATTTAAAGAAAGCTTTGCTTGTGGTAGTTTAAATTATTGTTTTGGCGGGAAAATCAAATTTAGATTTTCATAGTGTGATCAATTTTGTATTCAGCATAAAGTTCCAAATTGAACATAATTAAATTGGTGCTGAACATATCATGTAATTTTGTGTCGAGATTGACAATTTAAATCATCCTGCTGTAGAGACATAAACTTCAGGAATTTAAAACATATCTTGTGGAACTAGCCGTGTGTGAATGTTGTAAAGAAGTTCCATATCATTCATTAATCAAAGAAAGAAGTCAGTAGTAAATTATGTGGCTTATTTGGAAATATGAAAGTCTTCCAGATAGAATATTGTGTGAAGTTTATCATATGAACTTGAAAACAAATCCTAGTCACGGATTCATTAATTGTATTTATACAGCCGTACATGCGTGTGTATACTCTACTCTTGGACTTGGACGTGGGAACTGTTTTTTTCGTCGATATTCTTCATTCCATGTTGGTTGAACTAGGCGTGGCTACGTGTTGTGGCATAATTGGGAATGGATTCAACGCACTGTATAACTGCCAACGTTGTGATGGAACTCTAGACGATTTAACGTATCCTTTCCAAGTGCACTTGGTATATTTTTTTTATCGCGAGTGATTAAATTGAGTATACTCATTATTTAGGTTCATCTGACTAGTCATTATAATTGATATATTTAATCGTTATTGCCATTTGATATTTATTTATTTTTCATGCGTATAAGAGAACTGTTTTTTGAAGTATTTATTATAATCCTTTTGTTGCGTGACATTATTCCGTCTCTTTGTTGTTCACATTATTTGCTGCGTGGCTTTAGCTTAGCGTCGGTTGGGAATTTCAGTCCAATCCTGACAAATGATAATTATGATATACAGGTGCAAATAACAACAGGCAGATGCAGTTTATCGGGATGACCCCCTCAACACACACTTGAAGGCGTTGAGGGACGGTGGGTGACAGGACCGGATACTTCTCCATGTTAACTATTCCAGCTCCATGTTAACTATTTCAGTCCCTACTTGTCATGCTAGTGGGTGGGAAAGAAGGATGAAGTACAGACCTGTGTCTTGTCAAAGGGATTCTGAAGCGGAATCCATGTCCTCTTGTGCTTGGTGAGAGCTCATTTAGACGGTCGGGCCACTAGGTTGTTACGCATGCGGTACTTCTTGACAAGACGGTTTTGACGTCTTTCCTCTGAATTTGCTACCGGAGCTCATCGACCATAGTTGAAACACTACTGGTGTGATTGTATCACCAGAAACGTACTACCAAGCACAACGCCGTTGCACCATCTCCAGCGTGGGTCCCAATGTCACTGATACAGGCCCTTCTCTCTCACTGCACTGGGCATACTGGTAATCATACTGTTGCATCTGCTGAAATTGTTGCATATATAGGCAATCATTGGTGAAGTTCTGCTTTGTTGACAGTTACATAAACGTGTGTTGAACTTTATGGATGTTATACGAGCCTAGGATACGTTGATATGTACTGTGCTGCCTGGTAGATCATTGACATAGATAAGGAACAACTTGGACCCAGTACACTGCCTTGGAGTCAATTAACACTTGTTGGGTACGGTCACATTGGAAGTTTTTACCCGTTCCAATGTTACACCTCTCAAACCATAGCACTCTTCGTTCAGGATTAGACCGCGGTGAAACACCTTGGCGAAATCTAACAAGATGAGGCCCGGGGAGATGAGGTCGATTTGTTCTTTCCTCTCCGAGCCAGGTCCTCAATGGTGTGTTACACGAGCCTAGGATACGTTGACGCGTGTTTGTGATATGGATGACCTGTGTCTCACAAGATATATCCTTTCGGAAAACATGTTGTACATCTCCAAGTATCTTCTGATGAATTAGGATAATGTATTATGTAACAATGAATAATATACTCATACAGATTGCTCAGCACAGGCGTAGTGGCAACCTTTTTTGAAGATCTATTTTAGCTTTCTTCCAGCTTTCGTTCTTTGAGTAGCCTCATTGGAATGTCATCAGAGCCAGAGTCTTGACGCTGTTTCACATTTTTTAGCTTAGTTACAACTGCACTATTGATTTTGACGTTAGTAATGGACGCTGTCATACGTTAACTCAGAGGAGATGTGTTTATTCAAGATGGTGGTTTCCGTTAAGAATCACTGCTGAGTCACTAAGGTGCTTGTTGTAACCTTGGCTGAAAGTCCTTAGTCCTCTGCGTGTCTTTCTTGATTTAAAGATAGCGGCGACAGTCCCTGTTTTGATTATATTTCCTTGCCTTCTTGTTAGTCCGTGTTTTGCGGCGACACATACCTTGATCTGTGTATTGAACCAGCACTGACCATGCTGACCATATCTTGTAGATGTAATAGCTTGTCATCTTGTATGGAACATTACCATGTACAATTTTTTTCTGGGCAAACTTGTGACTACTATTCTGACCAAGTTTGGGCATCAAAGCGGAATTTATCCAAGTCAATGTGCTTTCACAGAACGAGTTTACAACTTGTGGTTTCGATCTGTACGCAGTACGCACGAGCATTCGTCTCCAAAAATATCACGTCATAGTCACAATAGTCCTGGCATGCCAACGGTCAGTCATTACAACGTCTAACGTAATGGTATGTGCTCACCAAAGATTACGACTCCATGATTGACTGTCTCTACTGGTGAGACGTTACTTAGCATGCTTAGTCTGCCACCAAATTATTATCTGGCAAAATGTATGTTACCACCATTCACAGCAGTGCTTGGGTTTTTGTGGCATAGGTCTTGGATAGACTGCCAGTTTGCATCATCTATGTAGGTTTGGGTGCTCATGACTATTATATATAAAATATTACATGATTCCCATTAAGTACCCTTAGCAGGAACTACTTCAATCTCCTCAACTACACAAGTCCGGAATAGACCAGACCGGTTTACATCATCTTTGTAGGTGTTAGTGGTATCGGTGGATGGTCCACTGCACCAGATATTATACGGTGATTTCCATTAATTACCTTAGCAGCAACTACTTCAGTATCTCCTTCAACTGGTATCAGATGACTATTGAGGTTAATACCCTACAGTTCACAACCAAATCCATCTCTCCTATCTTTCCTCTATAGATGTTGTAGCCAGATGGAAGATCTCAGATTGCACAATGGAAGATCTCAGATTGACCAATACCGGGTTTCAACCACGTTTCACAGCTTATGACAACATCAAGCTTAGTTGCATCAGCTGATTCTAACATTCTTTTCTCTTAGTTCTCTTAGAATATACTGCTCTGCTTTGAAAGTTGATAATCAGAGTATATAGATTTAATGTACTTTATCATTGGATGCTGTTTAACCACTGACGGAGCTAGTGGTCATCCAGGTGGACAAGAGCTGGTTGAATTAGTTGAAGAGGAGAGGAGGAGTTTATACTGGTTCACCACGCAGAATGCTTATGAAATGACATCATATTGGATACTTTGTGTAGGTTGTACAAGGCTTTATAGACAGGAACCTCAACCTTGGGACTAAATCCATCAAAGAAAATGCATATTTTACCTTAGTTTGCCCACTTTTAGAATAGTCATCTTCAGTTTGGGACCCCCGTACACAGGATCTTACCAATAAATTAGACAAAATTAGAGCCGCAAGGTTTGTCGTCAATTACTACTCCAGATACAGCAGTGTTATTCGACATACTCACCAACCTTCAATGGAACTCTCTCAAAAATAGAAGGACAGTAAGCAGACTAACAGTGCTCCAGA
Source organism: Amphiura filiformis (assembly GCF_039555335.1). Lineage (NCBI taxonomy): Eukaryota > Metazoa > Echinodermata > Ophiuroidea > Amphilepidida > Amphiuridae > Amphiura > Amphiura filiformis. The sequence continues at coordinate 9,015,590 of NC_092639.1, read as the reverse complement.
AATCAAGACAGAACCTCCTCGCCCTGCCGGTGAATGACCGCCTACTGACGGTTCGACGTCAGTCACGGCACCAACATCCTATGTTACGAAGTCATATCTTTAAACAAGAACTGCCACAGACACAATTTTCCCCCCAAACAGTAAAATACTGGAACTCATTACCATACTCAATCACCATAGAAGACACTAAGCAATTCAAATAAGCCGTCACAAACCATATCAACCAATAAGACATATCAATCTCATACATCATGCGCATCCTGGAGTATGATTCCACCAGGAGTGTTATGCAATATCGTATCAGATTCAGATTCAACATATTACAAAGAGAATGGGATGAGCCAACACACAGAAATTCAGTTTTGTCCTCATTTAATAAATTTTTAAGAATTGATTGGCATCCATGATTTTATTTTAGCAATTCATGAAGTAAGTGATATACTGGAAGGGTACTGATTTAAACCACAGATCCTGGATCTGATATGTGTCTTAACACAAGTGGTTGGTTAAAATGTTGAATATTGCACAAGACTGCAATTAAATGAAAACTACACAAACAAAAGCAAATTCTAGAAAATTAATCATATTAATATAGAATAAAAGAGAAACGTATTTTGACC